>NW_007731105.1:137949-170193 GCF_000696425.1 Galeopterus variegatus | reverse complement strand
AGATTGTCACGTAGGAGTGGTCTCACAAGAAGGGGTGTGGGGCTTCAGGCTCCCAACAAGTTTTGGAGGGGACAACACATCCAAACTCCATCAACTTTACAGCAAAAAACCAAATAATCTAATTAAAAAATGGGTAAAAGAGCTGAATAGCCACTTCCCAAAGGAAGACAAACAAATTGCCAACAGGTATATGATAAGATGCTTAACATCACTAATCATCAGGGAAATGCAAATCAAAACCACTCTGAGATATCACCTCATCCCAATCAGACTGGCTATTATAAAAAAGACAGAGAATATAATAAATGCTGGCAAGGATGTGGAGAAAGAGGAACCTTTCTGCACTGTTGGTGGGACTGTAGGTTAATGCAGCCATTATGGAGAACAGTATGGAGGTTCCTCAAACAACTACAGATGGAACTTCCATATGACCCGACAATCCCACTACTGGCAATATATCCAGAGGATTGGAAATCATCAGGTCAAAGGCATACCTGCACTCCCATGTTTGTAGTAGCTCTATTTACAACAGCTAGGCGATGGAACCAACCTAAATATCCATCAATGGATGACTGGATAAGGAAATTGTGGTATAAATATACAATGGAATACTACTCAGCCATAAGAAAGAATGAAATTCTACCATTTGAAACAATATGGATGAGCCTGGAGAAAATTATTCTAAGTGAAACAACCCAGGTACAGAGAGAGAAATACTGCATGTTCTCACTCAACTGGGAGCTGAATCCATAAATAAACAAATAAACAATAAAGAGAGACAGAGAGAAAGAAAGAAAGAAACAACAATCACAGTAATATGTTGAACTTTTAGAAATCTAGAGGTGGAAAAGGGGAGGGGGAGAGGGAGGGGGGCTAATGAGAAACTGGTCAACAGACACAAAGAATGATTGCGTATTATAATCACAAATAAGTAACTGTACTGATCTAACCACCACACATTGTACACAATTATTGAAAATCAGCATTATGCTCCATATGTATGTATATTAAGAAAAAGAAGACAAAATTCATATATTACATAATTCACTCATTTAAAGTGTAAAATTTAATTTTATTTATATTCATAGTTATGGAACCATCACCACTACCTAATTTCAGGAATATTTTCATCATCCCCAAAAGAAACCTTATACCATTAGCAGTCATTCCCCATTTCCACCAGCCCCACTCTCTGAAAGACCTAGGAAATCACGAGATTTGTCTACTGTAGATATTTTATATAAATGGAATCACACAATACGTGGTCTTTTGAGACTGGACACTTCCACTTAGCATAATATAAACGTAATATTTATGTTATAGCTTAGTTTCTTGGCTTGAAAAGTTGATGCATATTTTGGCAGATGCTATACTGCTGCTGGATCTGAGAATGATTTCTGAAACTAGTAGGGGTTGAAGACTTCCTAGCAGTCTGCTATTTTATGAATTATGCTACACTGATATATGTCACCCTCTTGTCCCTAGCTCTGTAGACAAAAAGCAAAAAGTTCTTTTCCTGTGTCTCCAAAAATGTATTTCTCGAGCCACTAGCAGCCTAAAACTATGCCGGACTTGCTTCTGTGCTTCTTTTTACACACATTGGATATCTCTGCAAGTCTGAATTTCTGTAGCTTTACTTTCATGTTGTCTTTTTACTTTGATTGCTGAGGTTCATCACAAGGTACAGTGACATTCAGCCTTTTCCTCTACCCTAACATCTGGCTAGAAGTAACCTTGATGATGAGTAACACCAGTCCTTGTAAACCATCTTCATTCTCATTAAAAGAGCCTCTTTCAATGGCCAGAGTCAGCTTTCTTATTTATACTGTTTCAAAGTCTATTACTCCTTCCTGTCTTCCTGTGCTATGTCACCAGGTGACCAAAGTTGACAGACAAATAATGGACTGATGTTGATCTTTTCTCTCTGAGATCTCTCATTTCACTTAATTTCTCTGGTTCTTAGTGATTTATTAACTACATTTTCTCCCCTTTTCTTCCCCAACATCCAGACCAGGGGGAATCCTGCCATTACACATTTAGAAGGCAAAACCACACTAAGCATATAATGGAAATGACAGACAAAAACAGAGGGAGAGTTGTTTCCTTTAAATGTGTAATAGCCTAGTAGGGTTACCATTTCTTTACAAATTTGTCACAGTGTTTTAAGATTTCTTTGTAGACCTTCTGGATCAGAAAATGTGCGTTTTATGTTCTCCCAGGTTCTCCCACTTCAAAATTTTAAAGACTATAATGGCATTCATGGGTTATATTTTGCATCTTTTGCAATTTTGTAATGTTAGAAAAACACCTGGTAGGGTATGTTTGTTCATTGCTCAAATTTATGTTATATGTTAAGTACTTTTCTAAATAGTAGGGGAAGTGATGGATTAATGGGTATAAGACTATGCTATCTACTCTAAGTAAATCAATGTATAGCATATTCATTTGTTGAAACAACATACTTTGTATCCCACAAATTTATACAAATCAACATTAAAATTTAAAAAAGTAGCATCCAAACACTCCTACACCTATCATCAAGAATTTTTGTTGCTCTTGTTACTCAAAGATGGTTATTTCATTTAATTTTATAATGATTTTATTAACTTTATACTACTCTTATACTTAACTACTGATGCAATGGTCAAAAAAGTTCCAGTTTTGTAATATGAGCTTCCCACTACCCAACAAAAATACAACAATGGAGGAGAACATGGAAATAAGATTACTAGGTAAAATGAGGAGAAAAATCAATAATTATCATTTTAATTAAATCAGTGTAGAAAATCACTTCAGAAAAATATCTACTCTCCCCTCATGATTCATATGGTTTGGGTATGGATTTAGGCAAGATTCATTCAAAAAAGGTACATTAAGTATTCACCATAGTCATCGCTTGAAGGGGTAATAACAAACTGAACAAAACATAGGGTTCATTTTCAAGGGTATTACATTCAGAGGTTTGGATAGTTGCATGTCATTCTAATTCACTTTGCTAGCTCAATTAAAGAATAACAAATCATGGAAAAGGTTCAGCACCTCAAAATTAAGGTTAAGTTGAAAAGCTCATTGCATTTGAATTAAAGGGTTTATTTTTGGATATTGTTTTGCTTTTGCTATTAATTTAATGACAGAAATAATTCTGTTTCAGGACATCTGAATTTTCTGCAAAATGCAATATTTGACAAAAAACACAGGTATTATCTTTATTAAGAACAAATTCTGCTAACAAGAAAACAAAGGCTAAGAGGATTTAACACAGTTTGGGGATAGTTATTTGAAGGTAATGTCATTCAACAGGGATTGTTTCTTCAAAGTCTTCAGACAATAACATAGTGGAGCATGCACTTGTAAGTCACTTATTACAAACAAATTGTACTTTGGGGGTTTGTGGGGAACATGCATTGAAGAGGAAATAATATGAATCTGGGCAGTTAAACGTAAAGAAAAGCAAAGATGCAGGAAAATTCTGCTTTTTGAAAGAGAGACTTTGTTAAAATCACCTCTGATTTGCCTTCAATAGTCTTTCTCAACTTTTCAGGTCCACTACTTAATATACCCCATGAAACTTTCTATAGATGATTGAGATTGGGAAGTAACCTTTGACTAAGGTAGGTATTGTGTGGAAACCCAAGCTTTGATGCTTTTTCTTCTGGCTGGAAAAATGGATAGAAAATATTAGTGATAAAAAGTTAAAAAATAAAATATTTTTAATGGCAAAAGGTATAAATCCTATATGTACAAATATGGCTGCATTTTGATTCCAAGGGAAGATACGACTTTCTCATTTCTCTTACAATTTCTCCTGGGGACTCGATGCTGCTCCTCCCATAGGTGAGGGTTTTCACAGATGGGAAAACTTTGCATTTGCCCATCCTTTGGTGGTCATCTTGTTTATGGTTTCTCTGGAGATGCTGCTACATATCTGTCTGGTCATCATCACCAAAAAAAAAGTTACAAAACTTTTCGTTAATTCTTAGTATTTACTGTGAGAGGAATAAACTGACAGTCGATTTCTCAAGTTATCCCTGAGGCTTCCAAGACTAAACTCTAGGTATGCTTGAGGCCCATTCCAGCTATTGAGCACTTGCTAGGCCCTGTGCTAAGCCTCTTCAATGAATTATTTCATTTAATCCTCAATGCAACTTCAGAGTTGGTTCCTATTTTTATCCCCACTATAGAGATTAGGAAACTGAGGTTTTAGGGATGGGTAGTTTATCTCACTGGGGTCATACAGTTAGCAAGCGATGGTACTTCAAATCCATACTTCAAATCCAGGGTTGATTTAATCATCTACTAATCACTCTGTTGTACTATTTCCTCTGGGCAAAAAATATTTCCAATTAATCCTTCTTTTTTTTTTTTTTTTCATTTCTGCTTTTCCCCCTGCTTTCTTTGATTTTTTTCCCCCTACGCTTTCTTTCTACAGAAATCACAGTGGTTAATCAGATAGTTAATTTTATTGTCAATGTTTATTATATTCATCATATGGACTAATGATTATTTCCCTAAAAAAAAAGAGAATTATTGTCTTACAAGAGTAACTTAATTTTATTTAGATTCTTATACTAAGGAATTTTAAGGAGTTGGCTCAGAGTACAAGACATTGGGAAATAAAAAACAATAATTCATTATTTAAACTTATTTTTATCATTGAACTGTAGAACAATAAAAAAGCATGGGTACTTAGAAATAATTTTGTTTTTTCTTATTCTTTTATATATGGGAAAGCTGAGATTCAAGGTCTTAAAACTTATTCAAAGTCAAGACACCAACAACCAATAGCAGACCCATGTTGTAAATCTTTTGATTCCAATTTTAGTGATTTTTAAAATTTTAATTTAACTAGCCATTTAAAAATGGTTTCCTTGATTGTATCCACTCAGTTCTGTTCTGAGATTGTCCTACATTGGTAAAATATGTAGAGATGTCTTAACAATGAGATCTATGACTGTGACCTAAAAAGTTCTGCTTAACTTTGTCACTTAGGTCAGTTTTTACTACATCACCCAATAAACTTGCTGCATAAAATCAAGAGGCAAAAGAATAGGCTAAATGTAAACACTTGAATGAAGACTTTTTGAATAATGTTAAAATTGAATATCTCCACATAATTGATATGATAAAGTTTGACCAATCTTAACAATAAATCTTTCCTCCTCTTCTAAATTCTTAAAATGAGTTAGAATGATTGTCTTTGTTTCTGCTATTTTAGAAAAATGCTTAGTCATTGTTTTGGTTAAATGCTGTAGTTTTAAAAGAACAATTTGCATTTCTAACTCTGAAATAAAAAAAAAATGTATAAAATGACAGATATTAAGAAAAGAACTTCAGTTTTGACAGCTTTTCTTTAATCAGTGCCTGTTAAGTGAGCCTATTTATAGAAATGTTTAATCAATTGAATTTCTTGATACTTAAGAGGTGCCAGATTTTTACAAGATACACAGATAGGATGAAAAAAAAAAAAAAAAAAAAACACCCAAAAAACTCTGCATGTCCTTTGACTGGAACTATATCAGTCCTTTAAAAGCTTTTTGCTGCTTTGAAACACAGGGATGGTTTTCTGACAATGATTTATGTACTAATATCCCCAGCATATTGCCTCTTTTTCATAATCATAAACCTGCTCAAGTTTGGATATTAGAGGTAAACATGCCAATATAAAACATGCTGACCCTAAAAGAGGTATTTCTATCTCATGGAAGCACACCACAGATAATAGTAAAGGCTGGAAGTAAAAAATGAAAAGAAAAAAAGAAAAACCTTTCAGTTCAACAAACCCTTTGTTTTAGACAATAAGAACATTTTAAATTTACATGTTTGGATTAACTGTACTAAATGCATGCGCACTCTGGGAATATTAATGATTGGATGCCTCAGGCAGACCAAGTAATTTGGCTTCCTTTCAAACAAATAAAACTTTGACAATTTTTGGACGAGAGGCTGAGACCAAGGCATAGAAGGAGGACCATACAGGCAGAGTCAGCCCTTTCTTATATTATAACTAAGAAATGAGTTCTAACTCAGAAATTGAATGCCCCTTTCCAGAAAAACGTTGAGTATAATAGTACCTACCTTTCTTGGGAGACCATTCAGAAACCACATGTTGTTATTCAAGAATGGCCTGTGAGATTCTTATTAACTTCCACTCTGACCCTACATGATTTATCAACATCTTCCTTTCAACTATATCCAATATTCTGTTCAAGATAAGTATTGGTAAGTGCAACGTTATCCATCTTAGTACACTCCAGGGACTGTGTCAGCTTCCAGTTAGCCCTGCTGTAATTTGACTGGATTTTCTTACTCTTACCTCTCTCCACTCCACTGGAAAGTATGAATGGGTGTATTAGGTATGCCATGTGCAAAAACATTTAAGAGGAGAATCTTTAGAGAATGATGCTAAAGAAGATAATCTGGCATTAATAGTATTTCTCAAGGCATAGAGAACCACTACTTTATATATTCTTTCAACTGTACAATTCTATCATAGCGTCTGGCTTAATTACCCTGATATCAGTAATTTAAATATTAAAAATGAGATTTAAACCTTACTGGATCTTTATAATGACTTCATGAATACTCTCAATCATGTAAAACAGAAAATAAATCGATTTAAAAATATTTTTATTTCACAACAAAAAAATCTACAAAGGTTTCATAGGAACTTAAAATCGAATGTAATGTAAGGAGAACTTTTTTCTTTCAAAGTCTTACTAAAAACAAAACAAATCAAAACTTACTTCCCATCTTATATCCTTTATCTTATTAAGATTATACTCTCATTAGGCAAATTCAGAAACATAGGAACTTCATCCTAGATTTATCCTCTTGGTCCCTTTCTACAATCATTAACTCAACATGTTCTCACCATCTCAAACATCTCTCTTCTTGGTCCCTTCTCTCCATCTGTATTGCCCTTGCCCTAATTCTCTCACTCCTTCTCATTTGGATGAACTGTGCATGTATTATTTTCCTTATCTCTCTTTCTCTACGCTTACCTTTCTCTAATGCATCCTCGTGTGTCATCTCCAGAATGATCTCTCCAACACAGATATTTAGTCAACTACAAAATGAAAATTTAATTAAAAAAAAAATCAGAGAAGAAAACCTAAATTCTTTTGAATACTCTACTAGATTCTGCTTAGAAGGAAACTTACACAAGCTGGGTACCTCACTGATACCTCCAATTTTCCCTTTCTGAATTACTTAGTGTTGCCAGACTCTGTCAGACTTCCTCATGCTTTCACACCTGATATTTCTTGCATCTGTCATGCCTGCTGCTGATTGTCACCCAAGTGCCTATTCATCCTGTCAGTCTTAGCTCCAGGCTCCCCTGCTTTTAAAATACATCTTGGATTCTCCCAGGTAACTGCCAGCAACCTGCGTTAAGTTCTTCCTGCATCTGGTACGTAACTTTATTACAGCAAGGATACATTGCATTGTAATTTTTGGTTAGCATGGAAATACATTCTTTAAAATCCTGAAGGCAGGGACCAATTTTCCTCCTATGTTTGCATGCTAAGTACCTAATACAGAGTTTGAATTTAGTATATTATGTAGAATACAGGAATTTGTCAAATAATCTCCTCTGTGAATGCAAGGATAGATAAATACATTATGAGTTTCCCCAAGTGTGATTAAGATTAAATAATTTTTTATCTACAACCACATCATAAACCCTAGGTCTGAAAATTATTTGGCTTTTGGGGAAGGCAAACTATATAGGTGCTTATATTGTCACATAGTTTGCCAATAGTGATAAACAGGGTAATAGGAGAATCATACCCCATTGGTTACCAGACAAATGTCAGCTGGAAAATCTTGTCTATTAGAATGTAGGAATCCTAAATCCAGATGTTTACACTTGTTTTTTATTTTCCTAAGTTGTTAGGTGAACGATAAGTTACTCATCTCTGTTGTTCCCTACAAGGAATAGGATAAGTATCAATTTTAAAACCAGATTTTGATTATAGCAAGCAGGGGGATTGTGAACTTACTGATTAGATAACATAGATTTAGGTGGTTCCAGGGGTGCAGGAAGTCAGCATAACCTTGTACATCACTATATTAGTTTTGTCAACAAATATAAAAGTTGAATTTTCTTATTCAAAACAGCAAATTTGACAAACATTTTAATATAAAGTGACAACGTCAGCTTACTTTGACTCAAAAATTTCTCACATGACAAATTGCTTCTTTTAGTAATTGCTATTTAATGATCCTCCTGAGATACTATATTTATACACATATAGAAGAAATATCGTTAAATAATTTATTCCTGGGTCTTTCCTGATTCAGAAAATATTTTGAAAAGTTTTTTACATTCCACTCAATGTAAAAACTAACATTAAATTTATTTTTGAAAAAATGTCACGTATCTCTAATATATGCCTAAAGTGTACCAAAAAGTATATACATAAGAATGTGATTATAACCAACATTAAAATAATATGATGAATGCCTGAGCAGTAGTGTGAATAAGATGAAATTGAATACTAAAGTTTTATGAAAGCTTTCAAGGTTCAAACAGAGATGCTGGCATGATGCAGTGGTGTGTACAAGTGATTCTCCCAACTTATTCTCAGTTGGTTTATGGAGTTAGGGAGCCCCTTCCTTGTCCCCGCCCTTGCCACTTTCACCCATGCTCACCCTTTGATTCTCCAGCCGGTGTTTCTAGTGGACAATTTAAAGGAAATATATACTTCCCTTCCAATGCTCCTTTGGAGTGATATGAAGTGTGCTGGGAGACAAGAAGGCTTAGGAGAGAGGCTTGTCTCCTGGGAAGGGGGAGGGAATCTGTGGACAGCTCACCATCTTCTCGGAAGCAGTACAGAGAGAGATTCTCCTGACTCTTTGCTGCTTTTCCCTGTCCCTGCTCCAAGGCGCCCACCACTTTCCCCCTGAAGTGTTTCTGCTTTTGGTAGGACCAAGAAGAGGGAGAGAAGAGATGTATTTTTATTTTTTAAAGGTGAGTTATTATACATATATTTTATATGTAATAAACCAAAGATGATTTCTTATACATATTTTATTATACAAAGTTGACTTTAAATAGTTGTGTACAACGCGTGATGGTCAGATCAGGACAGTTAGCTTATTCATCATTACAACACTTAATCATTCTTTGTGTCTGTTAACCAATTTCTCATTAACTCCCCTCCATCTCCCCCACTGCTCCCCCTTTCCACCTTTAGTAACCAGTTTTTATCTCTCCTAAAAATTCAATGCATTATTGTGATTGTCCTTTCTTTTTTCTTCTGTCTATTGTTTATTTGCTTATTTATGTATTCAACTCTCACTTATGAGTGAGGAATTTAAATTTTAATCAAGTTTGGAGTTTTGATCATTATTTTATTTGAACATAACAGTTACTTGAATAAATCTTTTGGAGTAATGTAACTGGGGACCTTTATAAAATCAGACAATGACAGGAAGAGTTACAGGTCCTGCCTGAGATTTCATCCAGAAAAGGAAAAAAATAAAATAAAATAAACCTCATTGAAAGGGTTTGCAAGAACAGTGGAAGAAAAAAAAAATAAATTGCTTTATTGTTGCATCATATGAGTCTTAATGTATGTGGTGTTCCAGTCTTAAGTGTGTGGCTTATAGCATCTTTACAACAAGAAAGAAGGGAATTTGTTTTTAACCCTACTTTATACAAATTCATTGCACATGGAGCAAATTGGGCCTGATTTACATATGATAATAATTTCGAGCACTGGTTTTAAATATGGATAAACTCTTTCCTATTGTACATAGAATATGCTAATGTGGTACATTTTATTCTTCTAGACCTTCAGTGAGGTAAATTTTAAGATAAATATGTTTTCTGAATCTGTGTTTTAGTTTATATTTACAATATTTTTAAATGCAAAATTTCATCTTTGTCTAAGATGTTTATGTTTCTGGAATATGGGAATTTAGGGGTTATTTCCATTAAAATTGTATTATATTCATCCATAATTTACAGGACTGTTGTGAACCTCAAATGAGATAATAATGCACATTACAACCCTTTGGCAACTTTAAAAAATGTTGGATATTATATATACTATAATTATTACTTAAGTACTAACAATTACTCTATATTTATGACACAAAATATTTTTAACTTGCCTTTTTAGCATAAGGAATACCAAGATGTAAAGTTATAAAAGCACCAATGTATTAGATTATATTACTTCTATTTAAAATTTTAAAAGCTATTTTATTATTGCTTTTATATTTGAATAAATATAGAAAAAAAATTTTGATCATATCCCAAAGACCTGTATTATAAACTTATTGCTTGGCATTTTAAATTTGAATATTTTATAATAATTTATAATGGTCTGTTATAAAATAGTGCGTCAGTATATGACAAACCCATAGCACACATAGAAAGGCACATAGGACACATTATATGACGAAAATGTCAACAAGTCAGTCTTTCTGATTACCTCCTCCCTTCCCCGGAGTTAGCCAGTTTTGTGTGACTGAACCTGTACTCGTGCATAACTCATTTTATACAATAGGATCACTCTAAACACACCATTCTATAATTTGACCTTTATTATTTTTCTTAAAAATTTTTTTAAATTGACATGTATTGATTATACATATTTATAGGGTGCTGACATATATTTCAGTCCATGTACACAATGTGTGATCAAATCAGAATGATTATCATATTCATCATGGCAAAAATTTGTCATTTCTTTGTAATGAGAACATCTGAACTTCTTTCTTCTAGCCATTTGAGAGCATACAATAAATTATTGTTAATTATAGATGCCTAGCACTTCTGTAGACCACCTGCATTTATTTTTCCTATCTAGTTAAATGTGATTTTGTATCCATTTACCAACCTCTCCCTACTATCTCCCTTCTTTCTCTCCTTCTTAGCCTCTAGTAACTACAATTCTACTCCCTACTTCTATAAACTCAAGTTTTTTTTATAGCTTTCACATATGAGTGAGAACATGCAGTATTTATCTTTCTGTCCCTGATTTATTTCACTTAACATAATGTCTTCCAGGTTCATCTATGTTGCTGCCTTGCTGTAAATTACAGGATTTCTTTCTTTTTTATGGCTGGGAAGTTTTTCACTATGTAAATATACCACAGTTTTTTTAATCCATTCATCTGTTGATGGACATTTAGGTTGATTCCATCTCTTGGCTATTGTGAATAGTGCTGTGATGAACATGGGAGTGCAGGTGTCTTTGATATATTGATTTCATTTCCTTCAGGTATATATCTGGTAGTGGGATAGCTTGGTCATAGGGTAGATCTATTTTTAGTTCTCTGAAGAACCTCCATATTGCTTTCCATAGTGGCTCCACCAATTTACCTTCCCATCAGCAATATACTAGAGTAAAACTCTGCATCCTTGCCAACATTTGTTATTTTCTGTCTTGTTGGTAATAGGCATTCTAACTGGCGTGAGATGATGTCTCATGGTGGTTCTAATTTCCATTTTCCTGATGATTAGTTATATTGAGCATTTTTTAATGTTCCTGTTGGCCATTTGTGTGTTTTCTTTTGAGAAATGTCTGTTCTGGTCCTTTGCCCATTTTTTAATTGGTTTATTTGATTTTTACTTTGTTGTTGGCCTATAGGAAGGCTATTGATTTTTGTGAGTTGACTTTGTTTTCTGTCACTTTACTGAATTCATTTATTAATTCTAGCAGTTTCTTTGATGTAGTCTTTAGGGTTTTCTATGCATAGAATCATGTCATCTGCAAATAGGACAGTTTGACTTATTCTTTTTGATTTGGATGCCCTTTATTGCTTTCTTTAGCCTATTACAGAGGCTGGAACTTCTAGTACAGTGTTAAATAAGAGTGGGTTATGTGGGCATCCCTGTCTTGTTCCAGATCTTAGAGGAAAAGACTCTATTTTTTGTCCATTCAGTATGATGTCAGCTATGGGTTTGTTGTATATGGACTTTATTGTGTACATTCCTTCTATACATAACTTGTTGAGTGCTTTTATCATGAAGGGGTGTTGGATTTTTATCAAACGCCTTCTCTGTGTCTATTGAAATGATTGTATTATTTTTCCTTCATTCTACTGACGTGATGTATCATGTTTATAGATTTGCATACATCGAATCATCCTTGCATCCCTGAGATGAATCCCACTTGATCATGATGGATGATCTTTTTAATGTGTTGCTGGATTCTGCTTGCCGTTTGCTAGTATTTTGTTGAGGATCATTGCATCTGTGTTCACTAGGGATATTGCTCTGTAGTTTGCTATTTTTATTGTGTCTTTTGCCAGTTTGGGTATGAGGGTAATGCTGGCCGCATACAATGAGTTTGGAAGTATTCACTCTTCACATTTTTGGAAGAATTGCTATTGGTTCTTCTTTAAATGTTTGATGGAATTTGGCAGTGAAGACATCTGTTCCTGGGGTTTTCTTTTTTGGAAGAGTTTTTATTACCACTTCAATCTCATTACTCATTATTGGTCTGTTTAGGTTTTCTAGTTCTTCATGATTCAACCTTGGTAAGTTTTATGTGACCAGGAATTTAACCATTTCTTCTAGGTATTCCATTTTGTTTGCATGTAATTGTTCAAAGTAGTCTCTTATGATCCTGTGTTTCTATTGTATCAGTTGTAATGTTCCCCTTTTCATTTCTAATTTTATTTATTTGAGTCTTCTCTCTTCTTCCTTTGTTAGTCTAGCTAAAGGTTATCAATTTTGTTAATCTTTTCAAAAAACCAACTCTTCGTTTCATTGATCTTTTGCATTTTTTAAAATCTCTAATTCATTTATTTCCACTTTGATGTTTGTTCTTTCTTTCCTTCCACTGGTTTTGGGTTGAGTTTGTTCTTGTTTGTTCAGGTGTAGTATCAGGTTGTTTATCTGTAGTCTTTCTTCTTTTTTGATGTAGGCATTTATTGCTGTAGACTTCTCTCTTAGAACTGCTTTTGGTGTTTTGCACAGGTTCTGGTATGTTGTGTTTTCATTTTAATTTGTCTCCAGGAATTTTTTAATTTCCTTCTTGATTTCTGCTTTGACCCATTCATTGTTTAGGAGCATATTGTTTTAATTTTCATGTATTCATACAGTTTCTGGTTTCCCTTTTGTTGTTGATTTCTAATTTTATTCCATTGTGGTCAGATAATTCAGTTGATATGATTTCAATTTTTAAAAATTTGTTGGGACTTGTTTTGTGTCCTAACAAATGGTCTAATCTAGAGAATGTTCTATGTGCTGCTGAGAAGAATGTGCATTTTGTAGGTGTTGAATGAAATGTTCTATAAATATCCATTAGGTCAAGTTGGCCTGTAGTAGAGATTAATTCTGATGTTTCCTGGTCAATTTTCTGTCTGGATGATCTGTCCTTTGCTAAAAGTGGGGTTTTTATGTCCCCAACTATTACTGTGTTGGAACCAATCTCTCCCGTCAGGTCTAATAGTAATTGCTTTATATGGCTGGGTGGTCCAGAGTTGGGTGCATATATATTTAGAATTGTTATACTCTCTTTTTGAATTGATCCCTATATCATTTTATAATGGCCTTCCTTGACTTTTTTCTTTTACTTTCCTTGGCTCGAAGTCTATTTTTTCTGATATAAGTCCTAGAGCAGTTTAATATTTAGATGAGTCCTGTGATGGTCTATTGTTCCTTCTGTTCCTTCTAGTGTTGGCATAAGTTATCAATATTGTAAATCTATAAATAATTCCTGCATTAGATTTTCACTTAAAAGTGCTCATATTCAAAACACTTCTTTTTTACTACATGAAATGATTTTTAAGAATTTATCTAGAGAAATAAACATGGGAGACTAGGATTATAGAGAGAATCCTAAAAGATAATTAAAACACAGGACTAAAATATAAAAATTGACAGATCAAGAGATTAGGACACAAAGTGCATGAGCAGACCATGTTTATATCATAATTTGTGATAAATGTGGCATTTTAAGTCAGTAGAAATTTATGGACAATATAATAATTGATATTAAAACTATATCTAAAATATATCACTACTTGCATCAGAATTAATTCTGTATGAATTTTCATGTATAAAATAAACAGTGAACATGCTAAGAAAAAGATATTCTATTTTTTGAGTGGTGAGAATCATTTTAAGAAGAATGTAAAACCAAAAACTTGTAAAGAAAAAATATCACAAACATGACAATAAAATGGATATATAGTTAATAAAACATGCTAGAAACCAAGAAACAGAGAAGCAAACTCCAAAAATATTTCTAACACATAAATGATTTTCAAGGAACATGAATAAATTGAATTTCCTATAGTACCAAATGGAGTCATCATTTTGAGATGGTCATTGTTCTTTAGCCATTTTTATGCTACATTTTGATGCTATCATTTTGAAACCAGGGATGATTTGTTAGAGCCACTATTAACATTTTTATCAGAAATCACTGATTTAATTTTTTTCTAAAATATGGAGGTCTTTATTTCCTTTGATATTAAAATTAACGTGTGCTCACTATAAGTGATTAAATAACAGCTTTAAAAATGAAAGTTATAAATATTCATTATCTGGAAATAGTCATTTTCAATATGTTTGTTAAACATCTTTCTAGTTTCTTTTGTTTCTTTTTCCCCCATCTCCCTCCATCCTTCCCTGCCTCAGTTTCTTCCTTCCTTTCTTCTTTCCTCTCTACCTTCTAAAACAAAGATGCAATCATACAGTACAGGCTTTTGGGAACTTCTTTTTCCCACCTAGTATAATTTAGACACATCTAAAAGCCAACTACATAATTATTTTTCATTTCTGCAGAGTATTTTTTTGTTGTATTGAGAAAGACTATGTAACTAAATACTGTTGAAGAGCATTAAGCTAATGCAATTTTGCACTACTGTAAACAACTCAGCTGAGTACTTCCTTGTACATTTACCACTTACAACATGTGTAATTATTTCTTTTGATTAAATTTTCAGAAGTGACATTTAGAAGCCAGAGTATCTGCATGTTAATAATTGTGATGCCTAAGATCTGGTGCTGGGGTATTGTTACTTTTACTATCATTTTTTATTAACCTTTTTTATTATCAAGTTTTTATTTGCCAATCTAATTTTTTTAAAAAAATCTTATTTAATTTAATTTGAACTTATTGGATTATTATTGATTACTTCTCATTTATTTCAGTGATTATATATTTTTTAAATGACTTCCTAATGATTTTCTGTTCATTTCATCCTCCATCCCACCCTCTCCATCTCCCCCCCCCCTTTTTTTGGCCTTTTCTATTTACCTTTGAAGATTTCTTGCAAAATTTCTTTTCCGATGTACTGAAATATTTCTCCCATTTGCAATATATCCTTCGACTGTTTGTTTATGGTGTCATATAATCTGAAATATCTTCCTTAATTATATTTGGCTTGATTTTATATTTTAGAAAATTTTTTCTCAACCTTGAGTGTAAGGAATAGTCACCCAGACATTTCTCTGGTACCTTTAAAAACCATCATACATGTAGTTTCAGTGAGATGCCCAGAGAGAATATCTTCTTATGGGAGCACATGTCTCAACTGGTATCTTATTTCTTCCCAAATATGCTTTACACTTCCTTCTTAAAGTGGAACAAGTAGGTCACGTAAAGAGTATAACAGCAAAGTAAGTAGTGCATTTCCAATGAATTTGGAGATATTGAGTAGGATGCAAGGAGGCATTAGGGGAGGCATTGGTTTTATAGCTCTAGAGAGTGTTCTGAAATTCATGTTGAAGTTTCAGATCACAGCTTATTGCTCTGGGCAACAGAATTTGAACTGAAGTTGCTGCAAAAGCAGTAACCCCAGTAAACAAAGACTAAAGAAGTTAGCATAAGTATCCCAGTATCCATGACCACTGAATAGAAAGAACAAGAAAATACCTAAGTGTGCACATAAAGTAGGGTGATAATACAGAGAATGATGTAAAAATGGGGTGGGGGATGGTCAGGAAAAGAAAAATGTTGATGGGCCTGTGACCAGGTGTTGCCCATACTGGAGAATGGCAGAAAATTGAATATATGAGATGGGAGACAGATGAGTTGCATGTTCAGACCCTTCTTGAGTGACTGGATGGGAAAGCTCTATGGGTAGTTACTTTGGCTAGTCATTGAATAGCAGCAAATACATTTATTGTTTTCTGTTTTTAGGTCTCAACATCTTTCCTTATGTTGATCCAATACTTTTTCAGGACCCACTTTTCATTTGAATTATACCTGGTATTTAGCAAAATCCATTAAGAATTTAGGATCCATCATAGGAGAAACACCTGGTCAGCCAATAGCAGTAGATGCAACTCTAATGACAGCATGTATTTGCTACTAGACATTTCTTTTGTACAGGGTGGTACAAAAGCTACACATCACAGCCATCATACTGTTGCACATTACTAATTCGCTTTATCTCTGTTAATAAAATCTTAGCTATGAATAAGTTAGTCTTTGGTGGTTAGCCTAAGGAATCAGAGGCCTCTTGCCCCCAGTCTACTCAGTCACATTAAGAAAACTTGGCAATTTCACTAAAGTAATAGAATTTTCAAAGTTGTCAATACAGAAACATTTCTGTAACACTTGGGCATTGACTATAAATACATGGTAACAGTAATAAAATAGGGTAATGTATGTATAGGATATGTCTAAATACAATGACTAAGTGTCTAGCAAAGCATTGATTCGGTATGTTTTAAAATGTTTATTTAATTTTTTTTCCTTACAACCAAAATATCATGCTGTAGTCTAGCCAAATTTACATCAATCAATTAGTAAGTGATTAGAAAGTACCAGCAGTATCCTCAGAGTTATGTTAAGAACCAAAGGAGATTTTAAAAACAGATTTCAAATAAGTAGCTTTTTTTCAACAAACTTGAAGGTTAGTTGGAGAGAAGAGATGATTATGATGGGAGAGGCATCATTCTATTGTGGTGAAGAAGGCGGACTCTGGAATTCAAATGCCTACATTAAGCTGTGTGGCTTTGAATAAATTGTTTAATTTCTCTATGCCTTAGTGTTTTCATCTGTGAAACCGGAATAATAATATACCCTATAGGGTCGCTGTGAGTATTAAATATGTTTAATTTTGTAACATGCTTAGAATGTGCCTGGCACATACATGCTAAGTTAGTGAGTGAAATAATTTGAAAATAATTTGAAATGTGAAATAATTGAAAATCAATACTAAGTGATGAGATATAAACACTGTATGTTATTAGCAACAACAATAGTAGTAAGAACCACTAAAGATTGAAGGCTAATTTTGTGTTTCACATTTCACTGAACACTGTACAGATATTATCTGATTGGCCTTTCAGAAGTATCCAGTGAGAGACGTCCTATTATCTTCATTTTACTGGTAAGACAATGAGCCTTTGAGAGTTAAAATAGTTTAACTGGTAGAGACGGGATTTAAACCATGTGTTTTCTTATTTTAGGAATATCAGTGAAAAGTAGAAAAATCGAAAAGTCCTTCCTGCCTCCCTCCCTTCCTTCTTTCCTCCCTTCCTTCCATTCCTTAATATATGTTTGTTGAGTATTAATGCCACAGGCACAATTTAAGGTGTTGGCGATATAACAAGGACAGGTAAATGAATGAAGTGGAGACTAGAGACTAGACTATGTTTCCCCAAAAGAAATATAAGCAAATAATTGAATGCACACAAAAAGAGAGATTATATAGTAGCAACACAGTTTCAGGCTATGACTCAGGTACGCCAAATGGTAAGTTTTTTTTTCCCCAATAGAAATGTTTCTGTTCCACTTGATGGGAGAAAACAAAGAACATAGTCTTAGTGTCTATTTAGCCAGTTTATGTAAACTCAGGTAATTTGAGATATATAAAAAAAAAAAGAAAAAAAAAAAACTAATTCAGGATTTTCCCCAGTCCTGTAACTTCTCAGAGACATTTTCCCTCCATGTATCTTCCATGCCATCTTATTCAGGGGGAGTGGGAGGCTTCCAGTTACTGGTGCTGGCATCTGTCCCATTGGTTTGAGAACCCTCCCACCTGAATCATTCTCCAGCTGCATAGATGTCTCCACTCCTACCAAGTCATCTCTTTATAGCATTGCCAGTCATGGATAGGCCCACCAGTTTCTACTATCATATCCTTGACACTATCGGCCAAGGATACAGAGGGAGGTGGCAGTTGGTTGCTACTCACGTCCTATGAGAGCATGGCACAGGGGTCTCCTGACACTGCCTTGAGTCATTTCTTTTCATGGAAAAAACCAGTCTCCTCAAACATATCTGTGGGATCAGTCCACCCCTCAAGTGCACATGCATTCTGGAACTAGGTGGGATGGGAGTCAGTGACCCTTCAAGCCACTAACTCTTTGAGTCTTCTCCTATCTTGCCAACCCATGAAAGTCCAGTTTTAGGTGTCTGGTGAAATCATTTACTAATCAATTACTTATGTACCTTTGCCTAAAATCATACCAGGAACTTGGCTCTTGATGCTTTAAAGACCTAGGCTCCTGCAACTTAAAAACTAAAGACTTTGCTAAAGGGTTAATTTTTAAAAAACTGATACAAAAGCTAAATCTTGATTCCTTCTTTCTCTCTTCATTTCTGCAGTAGTGATAATTACCTGGGTGAGGGCAATGTGCCTTCTGGTTCTTTTTTCTCTGTTTCTCTCTTTCCATTTCTCCTGTGTTTCTACTTCTCTCTCACACACATATACGTATATATACATATCTATATATTCTAAATGGGTAAAACTGAATGCTATACAGTATCCTAATTCAAAGAATCTTATGTTTGATTACAGGAATCACAGGAAGGACTTAGGCAACACTTAGCGTTGTGTGAAATCTTTCACTATAAAGAGGTGCCAATTATCAAGAATTTATAAACTTCATTAAGCTTCATATTCATTCTCACAATTGACAAATCTTATGGAGATATTTATAGTATGTTCTTCATAGATTTTACTGGCTATTTTCTCACATTTTTTATTCTAATTCTGTAAAGTATGCCCTGCAGATTTTGCTTGCTTAGTCACTACAGTGGAAAGAAAGGTCAACCAAAGAATAAGATATAGTGTTCCAGCCTCTAGACCTGGAAAAAATAGAGTAAAGTAGAACCAAAGACTTTTCAGAAAGAAAATTTATCTTACATTTTTATATATTTTCTATTCATTTCTATCATCTTGCTTTCAAGTTCCCTAGAATTCAGCACCAGCAAATTAGACATTTCTACCCAATTTGCAATCCTGACATCTGATAATGCTCTTAGCAATAGTGCTTTTTTCTGTGTATATAAATGTATTAAAAGAGACAGATGCAAAGTGTTTCAAAAAGGGGACTTCAATAAATTGGATCACTGCCAACTTGTCCAGGTTCTATAGAAATGTACCTTTCCGTAGCTTAATTTAATCACCAATTTTCTAGGTTAATTTAGCCATAAGCGGTAAACTGCTAAACAGATTAGTCTAAGATCACATTTGAATTTAAATGTTAGAATTACATTTGAGTCTATCATTGCTTTATCCCAAATCCCGCTGTTCTGCTTCAACCCTAATTTCCTCCATTTACTCCGGAATCCTGCAGAGCTCAAACTAAGTTTTATAATATCAATGCTTTGTTAAAAGTCTTGGACAATCAGTAAGAATCTCATTGTGGTGGAAACACACATGGGGTGAAGTGTTGGGTTGCCCTCCCTCTTATTTATGGTAGTCTAATGGTGATGGAGCAGTCATCTCAGTGTAATTTTATATCTCAAATCTATTAATGTTACCCACACGTATAATAAAAAAGACAGGAAGTTTTACTTAAATGTCTTGGGAAGGGTAATTGATTAGTGTGCTCACCAGACACAGAATATCTATAATTTTCTTAAATATCCTCTCTTCCAATGGTTGAAATGCTGCTAGGAAGCATAGGAAGAATTGTTGAGTGTAGTGTTAATTTTAGAGCAACTTTACTCTGAAATGGTGATTTAGACATGGCTGTTGGCAGAATTATTACAGAAATGTTCTATAAATATATAATTTCTGAAAATGCAATTACCCATAGAAAATGTACAAAGTAGAAATTCTGCATAGGTTGCTGCTTTTGCTGAGATATGGTAGCAATTTCACACAACTGTGGAATGTGGCTTGTTACTTGCCTATCTGGTCTTATTTTAGTAACTTCTATTTTTCATTCCTTTAACCCCCAAAATTCAAAGGCAAAACCTTATAAAGTGTCACAGAATACACATCCAAAAAATGTTTTTTGAAAGGTATAATTTTGAGCTTTCTAGTGGTAAAGAAACTGCAGGTAATTTAAAAAAATATATTCATTAAGAAGTTCATTTTACATATTCATCGAGCTCTTTATTTGTTCTGTTGATTCTGGGTAAGAAGGTATGGGTCATTTTGACATAGAACAATTTGTTAATGGATCAATCAATGAAAATTTTGCAGGTGAAATGAAAGTTAACTTTAGTTATTTTCTCAACTTCTTTTAACTTCTCTGCCTTTATCTGGAGATATAGAAAGAGACAAAGAAATTTTGCAGAGCCACAGAAATAAATATTATTTTATCTTTAGAACATAATGAACCTTGTCCTAAGGGAATCTTCCTGTTTTATCTTGAAACCTCTTATTGCCATTTCCATACATTCCAGAAATTTGTGCACACTTGTCAACTAGGGAATTTGGGAAAATGGTTAATTTATACATATCATCTTTCCAATCAATTCCGTGTCAATTGCACACACACATTTTGAATTAAAAGTAAAGGTAATGATATTTTAACCAGAAAGATTTCTATAATGGGCAGTGAAATTTATATAAATAAAATGAGAAGACTTGCCAGACATGTAGTATTTCCATGAGGAAAGAAAAAAAGGGAGGTTGCAGAGTCACCTGTGAACCAACACAGCTTTGGTAATTTCTTCTTTCTCATATGTGCTCATCTGGACTTCAAACTTGCTTCTAGAAGAGAACTGATATTGTTTTATTCACAGTTATTTTACGTGCTTGTTTATCTCTTCTAGTCCATAGGAAAGAAGTTTACAGAGAAGGAAGCACATTTACTCATGTTTAAAAACAAACAAACAAACAAATAAATAAATAAATGTATGAATGTAATTAGTTTGCTAAGGAGAGAAGAAGCCTTGCTTGGACAAGCATTTACAGAGGTGACTTCTATGAAACAAAGTGGGCTTAGGTGGGTGCTGTAGATACAATTTACCAGGAAGCAAAGTGAGATGGAGTTTACGGAGCAAAGTGCTTAGTTAAGGGGAGCCTTTAGGATCAACACCTGTGAAAGACAGGGGATGAAGCAGGAATGGGCAGAAGGAGGAGTCGAGAATGCAACTCCAGCCATGGCCTCAGCCAACCCTTTGGAGAGATCTGTAACTAGAATGACCTTTCAGAGTTATAGGCCAAATTGGTCAGGACTTTCTCCACCTGTACTGAAGAGTCATTGGATGTGAGGTACTCTGGGAAGGGGCATGCCCTTGGAAAGTTTGCAGGCTCTGGCAATTGAAATCTATCTGCTGTCAGCACTCCTTGCAGCTGGCACAAGTCCTTCAATGATGGAGATGTGAGCGGGGCATTACAGCATCCACCATAGTGGGATGAGACTAGGTTATAAAGGCAAGGTTACAAGTCAGAAAAAAAGGGCTTAGGGCCGGCCCGGTGGCACACTGCTACGGTGGGCCACTTGGGAGTGCGGCGGCGCTCCCGCCGAGGGTTCGGATCCCACATACAGACCGGTTCCCACTCACTGGCTGAGCGAGGTGTGGGTGCAACACCGAGGGTTGCGATCCCGTTGCCAGTCCTGGTCTGGTACGGGCGCGACACTGAGGGTTGCGATCCGTTGCCGGACACGAACAAAAAAAAGACAAAAAAAAAAAAAAAAGGAAAGAAAAAAAGGGCTTAAGGAAAGTAAAATTATGAATAGTGAATATGTGTCTTTTTTAAAGTACAATATCTCTTTTTCCTAGTTTTTAAAAAATTATTTATTTTTGCTTTTTGGCTGCAAAACAAGTCTTAATACATTTAAAATGACTAAAATCATAGAAAATACATTCTCTGACCACAATAACAGAAGAAAATTCAGAAAATTCACAAATGTGTGGAAATTAAACAATGCTCTCCTAAATAAACAATAGGTAAAAGAAATATGAGGGAAATTAGAGAGCATTTGAGATAAAAATCAAAGTGCCACATATCAAAATGTATAAGATTCAGGGATCATGCAGTGCTTAGAGGAAAATTTACACTTGTAAACACCTGTATTAAAATGCTGCACTTTTTTAAGGTATTAATCTCTGTAAATTTCCTCTTTCATAACTTGTATTTTTTTCCATTTCATTATGTTGTCTAACTGATTTTCTCCTATCTCAGTGAGTTTCCATAAGATTGTTGCCCAGAGTTCTTTTTCAGTCATTTCAAGGGTTTCCTGCTCTGTAGGGTCTGGTATTTGAGAATTACTGTACTCTTTTGGTGGTGTCATTTTTTCTTGGGTTTTCTTATTTCTAGTATTTCTATGTTGTTGTCTCATCATCTGATAGAGCAGTTGCTTCTTCTATGGTAGCTATGGCTAATGCTGTGGTGTCTGCCACTTTAGCAGAAGCCGTGGCTGTGGCAGTGGCTGTGGTGGGTGACCAATGTGGAAGTGGTGTTTTCCATGTGCTCCTGAGGATGCTGCCCTCAGCTTCTGCTTTAGGACCCTGGGTGTGCTCTCTTATCTGCATCCAGGCAGAAGGGACTGCCCTTGGCTCCTATAATAATATTTTGACATTCACTCCATTAGCAGTATGCAGGTTGCATTGGATGAGATGGAAAGATCAAACACAAGACACAAGGGAGCCAGTTTAGAAAGCCATTTGAGTGATTCCATCATGAGACAATGGGCTCTGACAAACTAGCAGCCATGGGAATGGCAGTGCATTGAACTTGATGCCCAAATGGTTTGAGGGGTTAGGGAGGCCTTCCTACCAACTTTTGAGCCTGTCTTATGTGCCAGCTACTTTGTTTATATTTTGTACTTAATATCCTCAATAAAGTAGACATTCTTATCATTTTATTTTACAGTAGAATAAACAGATCCTCTGAGAGGTTAAATGGATCACTGAAGTCTTCCCTGCTAGCAAGTGAGGAAGGCCAGGGCTGTCTGATTGTAGACTGTGCATTTTCCCATCATATCACATACTTCTCTGTCAGTCTGTCAGGTAATAAGCCATAGCACACATTTCATCTTGGAAGCATAAGTTTATGAGAGAAGGGGATGGAACTGCTATGTCAAAAGAAAGTGAGAGGAGAACAAGCTGATTTGCAATGGTGAAGAGCAAGAATTTCTAAGAAGGTACAAAAGTTTATCAGCTTACAGAGTAAGAATCGACAGCTAACTTATCAAATCTTACTATGTGCTGGCATTGTGCTTTAGGGAACATATACATTAGCCTTCATGAGAACTCTATAGGGAAGCTATCATAATCTTCATTTTACAGATGAGAAAGCTGGATTATAGA
This sequence comes from Galeopterus variegatus, assembly GCF_000696425.1. Lineage (NCBI taxonomy): Eukaryota > Metazoa > Chordata > Mammalia > Dermoptera > Cynocephalidae > Galeopterus > Galeopterus variegatus. Next base: position 146,773 of record NW_007731105.1, on the reverse strand, counting down.
GAATCTGAATGAACTGCTTGAAGTCAAACAGCTACTTAATGGTGTAGCTGGATCTTTAAGCCAGGATGGTCTGACTTCAAAGCCCATGATCTTCATCACCAAGCATCACACCTTCTTATTAAAAAATGCTGCTTAATCAATGGAGGATGTTTTGTTGTTAATTTATTTAAACCAATTGCTAATTCACATACTCACTTTTTGAATTTAATAACTTACTAACTTCCTTTGATAACTTACTTTTTATTAATCCATGTCTGGCTAGTTATTTTGTGAAATGGGCCCTTTCAGATTGCCAAAATTTCTTCCTGTAGAATCTAAATTTATATTTAAGTTGTTTATAATCAGTCAGATTGTGACCTGCTATATTAGTTTCCTAGGACTGCTATAACAAAGTACCACAACCTAGGTGGCTTTAAATAACAGAAATTAATTTTCTCTCTGTTCTGAAATCAAGAAGTTAGCAGGGCCATCATACCTCTGAAATGTGTAGGGGAATTCTTACTTGCCCCTTTCTAGCTTCTGGGGATTTGTTAGCAAAACTTGGTGTTTCTTGGCTGTATGTGCATCACTTCAATCCTGTCTTCACGTAGCTGTCTTATAATGATACCAGTTATATTGGATTAGGAGCCAACCCTATTCCAGTATGATCTCATCTTAGCTAATTATATCTGTACCAATCCTATTTCCAAATAAGATCACACTATGAGATACTAGTGAGTAGGACTTCAACATATCTTTTTTGGGGGGACACATAATTAAATCCATAATAATTGTGTACATAAAATCAAACTTTGTGGCCCAAACCACTTTGTGTTTGTTGTGATGTCTATAAAAAAAGTAGAGAAAGGTTTGCTGAAAGCTAGGCATATTTCATATACAGCATTCTCTTCAAGTATTTAATCTACCTGAAAATATTAGATTTGGATAGAAAGCAAATTATTCGTAATGGGTCAGAATCGAACACTCTTATGTCCTTTCTATGTATGGAATTTCAACTTATATCATCGGGCAGACTTCTGTGGGAAGCAAATAACTTTACTGATATTGCTTATTTTTTTTTTTTTTTTATTTCCAGTGAGTTGCAGTTTCCTTTTCTCACTTAGATAAGTTCTCCTAGAACACAGAGTCAAAGCTGGTAGGGTAGACTTGGGAAATTTATTCCTCCTAATGTGCTTTATTCTAATTATAGTTTTTATTACCTATATTGTAAATGAGATAAACTAAAAACACATTGCCAGACTAATTTTTCTTTTAGCTTTTGTAGTTTACTCTCCTTCCATATGCATTAGTTGTAAGAATTTCTTAGTTGTAGATATCAAAGAATTTTATTATTTTATTTGCCTCAAGGAACATGAGAGCCAAGGTTTTATGGTTATTAAATTGGTCTGAGGGCAGGCATCCCTGAAGTCAGATGCTATGATTCACGATCTGTATTTAGATATCATTAGATCACATACAAATTATGTGATTGCTCGTACATCTTTAACATGGAAGGAAAAATCCTTAATTGCCAGATGTAATTATTATCTATTTCCAGCTTTCAGCCTTACTGACCTTTTTGTACATTTTACCACTTCTTTCTTCCTCAAAATGTTTTCTTCTAATATTTACCACACAACTCTCTTATGCTTTATACACGAAAGCTCCTTCTTAGCCTCCTCTGCTAACTTCTTTTCTGCTATCTACCTCCAGGCACTTGTATTTATTTGAAGACGTTATCTGTTTTGCCCTTGATATATTGTATGCACCGCAAAAGTGTTACGTATCTATATACCAGTGTTGCCCAAATTTACTTCCCTAGCTCTGACATCACTAAGACTTTGGCCTCAGTGACTTCCTGGACATCTTCTAGGTGTTTATAGGCCTTTTTGAATATAAAATGCAACAAATTCATTATCTTTTCCACAAAAGTGTTTAGATAGTGAAGGGGACCTCACCCCCTTTCTCAATTTCTTCTTCCATATAGTTTTGCAATTTCTCCCATGAAACACAGAGTGTACTTCCTCATCCTTGGATTCTGGGCTTGGGAATTAGGATTACTTTCTTCAGCTAATGGGATGTTAAAAGCAAAGGTTTTTGCAGTATCTAGGGACTGAAATGTGCTTGTGTGATTGGACCTGTTCTCCTGTACCTTTGCTATTTATTGCCATGAAAATACCAGCTTGCTGGTCCAAGGAGGCTGTAAAATTCATTCAGTCCACAGACCTATGTTTGAAGTGGAGCTACCCGTGTGAGCCCAACCAAACTCAATAGGTCCACTGACATATGAGGGAGCCCAGCTGACAAAAGCAGAGGTACTACAGTCAATTAAACTCTTGTTTTGGTATGCTATTGACTTTTGTGGTTATTATACAGCAAAAGTTATCTGATGAAAAAAATGGCACTTGAAGTAGAGTGCTGGTAAAGTAAAAAACTAAAATATGTGGCATTAATTTTAGGACTGAGTGGTGAGTAATAAGGAAGCTAAAATAGGAGGCTTAGAAAATGGTAGTGTGTATGACGTAGTCGTGAAATATTTGTGAAAACTTCCATGTGGTTGTCTGGAAGGTTGACATAGAATTTAATTAATTTGTGGACTTGGGCAAGGCGGGTTACAGGCAGACTGCAGAGAGAGCAATCTAATTCCTTTTAGTTTGATTGAATAAGGTAATAAAAAAGAAACATGAAACAGAAGAGAATTATCCCATTAGTAAACAAAATGAAGAAATAATAGAGAACATCCAAAATATGCTGGGTTTGCAGGTATCCCTTTGACATGACGATTTCCATTCCTATGTTCATTGCAGCTCTATTTACAATAGCCAAAATATGGAACCAACAATATAATTTGTTGAAATTTCAGAAGGACAGAACAAACTTAAGGATACTAGAGATGATGGGAGGGAGGAAGGAGGTTTGGAGAGTGATAGGTCAGGTAAAGGGCATAAAGAAAAATCATAATTTGTAATAATGAATTTGCTGATAATAAATAGTAAAAAATTTTAAAAAATGTACTGGGTTGTAAAATTCTTTGAAAAATTCTTCAGCCTCTCTAATCTTGCCAGAAAATAAAATAATATCAAATTAAGATACAATCTTGGGGCAAAGATTAAATCAAGGGTCTTTGAGATGTAGCTTAGGCATATAGATCAAATCAAGGAAGTGGTTTTCTGTGCTTTGTTAAGATGTTTGAAAGAATTAAGGTAGAGCCTTAGGGTTCAAAAGGGCTTCTAGGCAGCATGGTCCTACAGAATCCTGGTTGACCAATAGTACTTAAAGCACCAAAAAAATTCTGGCTTCCATAGGTAGAGTTGATAGGAATAGAGTATGTAATAACACTCACAAATTTGTGACTTTTGTAAATGTAGTTTATTGAAATCAAGCACACAAAACCCTCAGGGAGTTTTGGAGACCTGGCTAGAGCACCACTGGCCAGGAGTATAAGGGACCGAAGTTATTTAATATCTAAAATAACTTCAGGGTCTCAGTTTTGCAGGCAATAAATTAGGATAAGAAAGCTGCTTAGCTGCCACAGGGACATATTCTCAAACACCCTCTTTAAGATTGGACAAAGATGATGCAAAAAGTGAGTTATTCCCCAGGGTATTCAGATAAAAACCATGGGGAGTTCTAGACTGAGAATTACTCCCAGGAATTAGAACAGGGACCTAATCAAGGAAGATTTCTTACCTCCAGAGGAGGGAGACATAGCCAGGCTTGTGGCAGGAATTCTGAGTTGCTGTCGAAGAGTGACTTTTATGTTCTTCCCTTTCTTGCCCTTTTCAAATGGGCATGTTTATTGGGAATTATCACATCTCAGTTCCATAAATTGTATGACATATGTGTGAGGTCAAAAAATTTACCTGTTTGTTTATCTTTCTCTCTTGCTCTTTTAAATTCATACGTCTCTAGATTGAGAGGATACATGTCCATGCTTGATAAAAATCTCAAGATCCCAGACTTTGAGCCTGATCTATGCTTAAGTAAGACTTTTAGAGATTTTTGGGTAGGGGGTGGTGAGTATATTTTGCATGTGGGAGAAAAATGTGCTATTATAGCCAGAAGATTATTTCTTACCTTCTACTTTATGGAAGAAACACAGAAGTTCGTGGGCTTCTTTAAGCTCTGAATGCAGTCTATTCCATTTTTGACAATATCGTTCCAACCAATTTACCCAGTGACATGGGAGGCTGAAATCTTTCAGTAGGGCTTTGAAGCAGGTCCAATATATGATACAAGTAGCGCTGTCACTTGGGGCATAGACTTAGTCAACTCTTCTGTGTTTGCGGTGGAAAAGATGCCATAGGAAAATTACAATATATATCCTTTTTTCCAGATGAAGAACCCATGCCATCTGAAGCACCATTCAAAAAGCATTTCTCATAGTTCTCCTAAGCTGTGATAATAATGGAGCATCTAACCATGAGACATTATGTGTCTATGTAGCCAGAGATGCCCATCATGAGTGCACTCTGTAAGACCAATCAAGTGAAAGTTTAGGCAGGCTCAGTAACATCCATTGCAATATGGGAGTGACATATCTTAGAGAGGTATAAGCAGTGTAAAAGGCACAAGCAAGTTGTATTAACAGGTGACCCAGACACCACCTGTGATCATCCACCACATTTATGTTACTGCCTATTCTCATCTTATACCTATGCCCAAGTGGAGTGGATTCTCTTACAATGATCTGAAAGAGAAGGAAAAAGCCAGGGATGGTTCATGGATTGGTCAGTTTGGCATATAGGTGCCAGCTGAAAATGAACTGCTAATGCACGGCAAGCACACTCAGAGGTGGCCCCAACATTGCTGAAGGAAAATCTGCACCTGGGGACGTTCTCCTTATTATGCACCCGGTCATCAACATAGTACGGAAAGAGAAATGGTCTAAGGCAAGAATGCCAGTGAATTCACAGGCAGTAGTGAATTGCCAGGCACATTAGTTGGGGTTCTGGTGCATAAAGTTTGAAAGATCACGTGGATGAATACATGAGAGTGGGCATAAAATGTGAAGGTTTTTGTATCACTTATTCACACCTTCCAGAATAGATCCATCATTAGAGAAGCACTAAACAACCAAGTAGAGACAATTACACAGCCAATTGACATCAGTCAACTCTACCATTGGCCAGTCATTGAGGGTGAATTAGGCAAATGAATGTGGTAGTTATGGTGACAAGGATGAGGTCTATACCCAGTAATAGAGATCAAGGGTGAACCCTTGATAGGGCAACATGCCTTGAGAAGGCCAATTTGGTGGTAATTGATTCTCTTAACAGCTTCCATCTTTCTAATTCCTCTTGATTGAGATTGACACATATTCTAAGGACGCATATCACTTTGCTGCCCATAGTGCCTCTGCTAGCACCACGTTTGAGGAGTTACAGAGAATTTAATCTCCTGACACTGAATACTGCACATCACATCAGAGTAAAAGACTGACTTCACAACAGGTAAGTACAGCAATGAGCAGAAGACCAGTGGGTCCATTGGTCTATCACATACCACACCACCCGCGAACTGCCAACCTGATAAAACAGTGAAGTGGTCTTTAAACACGCTGCTGAGGCACCAGTTTGTGATGATACCCTAAGAGGAAACAGTTTCATCCTTCAGGATGAATTATGTATTCTAAATAAATGAACAGTGTTAGTCTACCAGAGTCCAAAACCAAAGAATAGAAGTAGCGTATCAATATTTTTTAAAAGAACTCCTTATATTAGTCCATTCCTGTTGCTTATAACGAAATACTTGGAACTGGATAATTTATAAAGAAAATGAAATTTGTTGCTTACAGTTTCTGAGGCTGGGAAGTCCAAAGTCCATCTGGTGGTGGCAACAGTGACCCAGGGGTCTCACATTGAAAGATGGTGGAAGCAGAGAGAGCGAGACAGACTCTCCTCCTCTTTTAAAGCCCTCAGAACCACACCCCTGACCACCATTTTTAATCCATTCACTACTGCATGGTCCTACAATCCAATCACCTCTTCGAGACTCCACCTTTCAATTACCATAATAGGATTTCCCACCCTGTTAACAGTCATAGTGGGGGCTAAGTTTCTAATATGCAAAAAGTGGGGGATACAATTCAAGCTTCAATGAGTTTTGGGGGGACATAATTCAATCCACTACACACCTACAAATTAGTAATAAATCAGAAAACCCTCTGAAAAAGAGAGTGGTTTTATTTCTAAAATTTAGAGAAGTTTTATTTTTTATAGAGGGTTAGGCTGAATTGAAAATGGCTTCCACAGACCTCTGTCTACTGGTCCTCATGACTTTGTGTTACACCTGCCTCTTGTGTACAGACTGGATCTAGTGACTTCCCTCATAAACGGAACATGGAAAACATTACAGGATGCTACTTCCAAGATAAATGAAAGAAGATAGTGACTTGTTCCTATCTCGACTCTCTTCTCCTGTGCTTGCTCACTCGGAAGGAAGCCTGCTGCCATATTGTGAGCTGCAGCGTGGAGACGCCCACGTGGCAAGGGACCAAAGGAGAACTTCAATTAAAAATTCGTAGGAACTGAATCCTGGATATCATCTTACTTCAGATGTTTCTACCACTTTGGAAAAATTCTATTTATTTTGTTCCATCCACACTACATTAACTATCAGTTGTGTTCATCACATTTTAACTATATTTAACATATGTTCAGAAGATTAAAAAACTATTATAATAAACACCACTTAAACTTAGTTCTGCTTACAGACGGTGAAGTAAACAATAAATTTCTCTTCCTTAACCAGAATTTATTGATTAGGCATACCTTTGTTAAACTTGAAAATTTTATTTTTTGAATATTAACTGAGTGTGATAGAATAAAAGTGATGTGAATTCAAGAATTGGAAACCTGTAGTAATGATCTAAACTTGAAGGAATTCTTTCTGCTCTTTAAATATCAAACTAAAAATGTGGTCCTTCATTTCTCTTGTGTGCTGGGAAACAGGTGGGAGAAGAACTCCCTCCAAACCTCTCTTGTCATCTTGATGCTCCAGGGTAGCATTGCAGTCCCCAAGCCTCTAGCTTCATAACTGTCAGATCTGATATTTCTCTGAATACTTCAGAGATGTGCAGCAAAGGGAGCAAAGGGATGCTCAGTTCCATCTCTCAGTCTATGAGATTGCCTGGGAAGTCTTGTATTGACCTTTGAGAAAATCCCTGCATCTTGCAAGCAGAACTTCTGTGCTACCACCTATTGGAAAGAATGCTCCTTCACTCTTTAGCCCCACAAAAAGTTTGTCTCTATAGATTTATTACTCCCTGCTTTCCTGATTGGTCCTAGACACAAGACATAATCTTAAAATTCTATTTCAACCTAAGTGAGAATTTTTGCCATGGAATCAGGACTACAATAGCAAATATTATAAACTGAGCAAAGTGAAAATCTTATAAGATGGGATACATAGGAGGTTTATATGTGAGTACTATTTCTATGCTAATAAAACCGAATTCATATTTGTTAAATGAATGAATTTTTCCCTTTATTTCTTTTCTGAAGTGTGGAAAATTTAGCCTGCATAGTTTATTATCCAAAACTCTGAATTATTCACAGTTACTAAGTTGAAGATTTTGAAATTGAGACCAGGCGGTTGAGTCCGAGGTCTTACATTTGAGTCTGGATTTTCCCAGAGTGGCAGTCTGTCAAGAAAATCTTTATGCAACACATAGTCCACAATTCTTCTGCCAAGAATTGAAGGGAGTGAGGCTCTTGAGGCTCTCTGCAGTAGCTAATCTTATGTTCTGTGTTGATGAGCAGACAATGGTGAAGTTGTCAATACATAGTGTTCATGTTGTTGTTATTGAAATGAAGTATTATTACCTTTTAGAGATTTTTTCTGATTTCATTTTGTTCTAAACATAAATATCAGGGATTTTTTTTTTTCCTTTTTAAAAACAGATTAGGATATCAGAGCAATGTGGAATTACTGTTTTGGCAAGCAAGATTTTCTGATTTGTGAATTTTTCCAAGTTAATAAGATTCATTTATCCTTTACTGTACTAAGGTTATATTGAAGAAAATTTTGTCTCTATAATCTGCTTCGTACATGTGCTGTCAAACTTCCACAAATCCTTAACATTTCTATTCATGTTTTGGGACAATTGTTTTTCTTCTTGAACCTCTATAGAATTTTTACTCATTTTGGCTCTACTTCCAAGAAAAACAATTTTTGATCAAAGTATTTATTCTGGAATACTAGATTTCTTAAAGCTAAAGTAGATAATGGACATGCTGTGGATTTAGGGCTTTGCACTGTAGCTCAGAAGCAATAATGGTGCCACATGAATTCCCAAGCAGAGCTGACATACATATGCTCAGCATGCCTGTGTTCTTGGCCTATGGATAAAGCCCCAAATAGTCTAACAATCATAATGTTTGATTTGATACCACAAAAGCCAGAATTTGACCTAGCCCACTCGGACAAATATCATGAAATTACAATTTCACAAGTAGGCAAAGTGCATAGCTACCATAGGGTCCTAAAGTATCTAGGAATAGAAAAAAAATGAATTTTGATTATGTATTATTAAAGAAGTGTCACTTTAATGACCCATAGCAAATGTTTATCTTCTAAATTCATTTCACAGCTAAAAGGAAAAAAATTCAAAAATTTTCCATTTCTATGTACTATATTAGATTTTTAAACATTTTATGCAGAATCCCAACCAAGCTCTTAAAACAATCACTTTTCTACAGAAGCCTTGTGCTCTGAACATATTTACTTGTGCTTTTGCATTTTGTCACCATTGTTATGCCTTCTGATATTTCTTTTTTTAAAAAATTTTATTTTGTCGATATACAATGTGGTTGATTATTGTGGCCCATCACCGAAACCTCCC
>NW_007731105.1:136389-137433 GCF_000696425.1 Galeopterus variegatus | reverse complement strand
CAGCATCTATAGAGATGATCATATGGTCCTTGTGTTTGAGTTTATTAATATGGTGTATCACGTTTATTGATTTGCATGTGTTGAACCAACCTTGCATCCCTGGGATGAATCCCACTTGATTGTGGTGAATAATTTTACGTATGTGTTGCTGTATTCTGTTTGCTGGTATTTTCGTGAGGATTTTTGCATCTATATTCATCAAGGATATCAGCCTGTAGTTTTCTTTTTTGGTTATATGGGGGGGGGGGGGTGGTATCAGGATGATGTTTGCTTCATAGACTGAGTTTGGGAGATTTGCATCTGTTTCAATCTTTTGGAATAGTTTCTAAAGAATTGGTATCAATTCCTCTTTGAATGTTTGTTAAAATTCTGCTGTGAATCCATCTGGTCCTGGATTTTCTTTGTTGGGAGCCTTCTGATAACAGCTTCCATCTCCTTTATTGTTATTTGTCTGTTCAGATTTTCTACGTCTTCATGGTTCAGTTTTAGGAGCTTGTGTGTGTCCAGAAATTTATCCATTTCCTCTAGATTTTCAAATTTGTTGGCGTATAGTTGTTTACAGTTGTCTCGAATGATTCCTTGTTTTTCAGATGAATTAGTTGTAATATCACCTTTTTCATTTCTAATTTTTGTTATTTGAATCTTCTCTCTTCTTTTTTTTGTTAGTCATGCTAATGGTTTGTCAATTTTATTTATCTTGTCAAAAAACTAACTTTTTGATTCGTTGATCTTTTGTATTGTTTTTTGGGTTTCAATTTCATTAAGTTCTGCTCTGATCTTAATGATTTCTTTCCGTCTGCTAACTTTAGGTTTGGATTGTTCTTGTTTTTCTAGTTCTTTAAGGTGAAGTGTTAAGTTGTTCACTTGCCATCTTTCCATTTTTCTGAGGTATACATTTAATGCAATAAATTTACCCCATAATACTGCTTTTGCAGTATCCCACAGGTATTGGTATGATGTATCATTGGAGGTGGTGGCTGGACAGGGAAAACACCTGGTAGAAAATAATTGCGAGGAGCTCCAGACAGGCTTCCTGGAGGAGGT
>NW_007731105.1:121393-135230 GCF_000696425.1 Galeopterus variegatus | reverse complement strand
TTTCTTGAGTGATATTTGTTCCTTGCTGTTTTGCTGTTTGTTTTCTGTGTTCGTTGGTTCCTTAGGTTGCAGCTACTGTTTTTGTTTGTTTGTTTTCTCTTCATGAATGCCATTTTTATTATACTAGTGGGTTTAGATTTTTCTTGTGTTTTTATGGCAGTGGAAGTTACTTTCAGGATCCAATCCCAGTGCTCCCTTGAGAATTACTTGTAAGGGTGGTCATGTGGTGATGAACTCTCGCAGTTTTTGTTTGTCTGAGAAATATACTATTTGCCCTTCATTTCGGAAGGATAGCCTTGCAGGGTAGAGTATTCTTGGCTGGCAATCTTTGTCTTTTAGTATTTTGAATATATCATCCCATTCCTTTCTAGCTTTTAGGGTTTGTGATGAAAAGTCTGATGTTAGCCTAATTGGGGCTTCCTTATAGGTGATTTGATGCTTCTCTCTTGCAGCTTTTAAGATTCTCTCTTTGTCTTTGAGTTTTGCCAATTTGTCTATAACATGTCTTGGAGAAGACCTGTTTGGTTTGAATACGTTTGGGGATCTTCGATCTTACTCAATCTGAAGATCTGTGTCTTTTCCTATAACTGGGAAGTTTTCTGCCACTATTTTGTTGAATATGTTTTCAATGCAATCTCCTTTTTCCTCCCTTTCTGGAATACCCATGAGTTGGATATTTGAGCACTTAAAGTTGTCTGATATCTCTCTCAGATTTTCTTCAATGCCTTTGATTCTTTTTTCTTTTTTTGTCTGCTTGTGTTATTTCAAACAGCCCATCTTCAAGTTCAGAGGTTCTCTCTTCAACTTCCGCAAGCCTGCTGGTTAAAGTCTCCATTGTGTTTTATTTTGCTGAATAACTTCTTCAGTTTGGCAAGTTCTGCTACATTTTTTTTCAGTACATTGATTTCCTTGTACATTTCCTCTTTCAGTTCCTGTATACTTTTCCTCGTTTCATCATAATGTCTAGCTGAGTTTTCTTGTATCTCATTCAGTTTCCTTAGAATTATCACTCAAAATTCCTTGTCAGTCATTTCAAGGGCTTCTTTTTCTACAGGATCTAGAGCTTGAGAGTTATTATCCTTTGGTGGTGTACTTTCTTGATTTTTTGTATTTCTCGTATCTTTTTTTGATGTTTATTCATTGTGGCAGGGGTTTCACAGTCCACAGTTTTGATACTATTGACTAAGATTTTGCTGTGGTTGCCAATTTGGTATGGCTACCTTTGTGACTGCTCAGTTGGCCTCTAGTGCCTTGTGTGTGTGGTTGCCTCGGGTCTTGGGCCTCTCCAGGGCACCACCTCTCTGGTCAGCTTGGACTCTGCTGGGCTGCTGGATCATGGGGCAGTACCACAGAGTGTGTGGTCTCTGCTGAGCTTCCACCTCCCGTGCAGGACTTCTCCCTGTTCCATGTGCTCTGGCCCGGGCTGTTGGGATGCACTGAGGCACTGCAGAGCATGTGGTCTCAGCAGAGCTTCCCTTTCCCCTACAGGATGTCTCCCTGCTCTGTGCGCACTAGGCTAGGCTTGGGATGGAGCCAGGTGGCAGCAGTGAAGCCTACCTGCTGCTGGATCACATGGCGGCGGCCCCCCCACAGGGTGTGTGGACTCTACGGAGCTTCTATCTCCCTTGTTGGACGTCTCTGTGCTCCGTACACATTGGGCCAGGCTGCTGGATCACACGGCAGCAGTGTGGTCCCCGTGGAGTTCCCACCTCCCCTGCCAGGCGTCTCCCTTCTCTGAGCGCACTAGGTTGGGCTGGGGATGGAGTCAGGTGCCTGCAGTGAAGCCTACCTGCTGGATCATGCAGTGGCAGCCCCACAGGGTGTGTGGTTCCTGCCGAGCCTCCGCCTCCCTTGCCGGACATCTCCCCGCTCTGAGCACACAGGGCTGGGCTGGGAATGGAGCCAGGTGGTGGTAGTGAAGCCTATCTGCCAGATCATGCGATGGTGGCCCCGCAGGGCATGTGGTCTCTGCAGAACTTCTGCCTCCCCCGCTGGACGTCTTCCCATTCCATATGCACTTGTTATGTTTTTATAGTTTAAATCAGTTGATTTGTGGGAGAGAGTGACGCTAGGGACTGTCTATTCTGCCATCTTGACTGGAAGTCTGCCTTCTGATATTTCTGATGCTTTCTCCTGCACTTCATCCACATGAGGTCTTACTTCCTCCATGAAGTCTTCTTAAATGATGAAGTTCTTCTTAATTTCACATATTTAGATTTTAACATCTAGTGTCATGTATATACTCCATTTTTACATGTATGTTGTGAATCCTGGAAGAACAAAATTATTTCTTTTACTTTGTTTAAAAAAAATGCCTTTCTCAAAATTGGATTTCCACATATGCATAATTAATTATTTTACTGATTTAGTAATTTTTTAGAGGAGTCATCTAAATCAATATCTCAATTTATTGAACTGGTAATTTACACCAGAATAATTAGCTAATATTTCTTTGTCCTACATTCTTATAATTTTCCTAAGTTCTGGCAATAGTGGAGCTTGTTATTTAGTCTCTCAATTCATGTCCAGATTTAGTCACCATATATGTTGAAATTATCTCAAAAAAAATCAAATTAGTATAGCGAGCAAACTGAGGAAATGGATAATACATGCATGGCTTTAAGGTACTTTGAAGTCAGTAACCTGAAGAAATGACTTTGATGAAATTTTGAGTTTTCCTAAAACTGGTTTCTTGGCAAAGAAATTCTAACAGCAGAAGTAATGTCAGCTAAGAAAATAACTCAACAGTTGCATTTTCTTCTGCAATTTATGGAAAATTATTTTTCCTTACGTGGAGTGATGGGAATTATGTGACAGTTAAATATATCCATTTATTCTCTAAAATGTTCCCCAATGGACTTTTTTTTTCACTAACTATTTTACCAAGTCGGAATTAGATTCCATCAAGTTGTTATATCCCATAAATTTTCCTAAGATTAAATTCTGGGCAGTTGTTTGAACTTTTACTTTTCAAGGACAATGGAAAATAAACATGAGTTTGTAAATAAAATTTTTTTTAACCTAAAAGTTTTTTTCTAATGCTTTTTCCTATTTTGTTCTACTAGTTCTGAAGAGAAGAAACCTAAAAACCAAACTAAATATTCATGTTAAAGTGACAAAGGACTAAAACGTTGTCATTCTGATTCTTTTAGAAGAAGGAAAGCATGCTTTTTTTGAGAAGCATAAATATGAAAGCAATTTGCTGTTTAAGTAAGAACTGATTAGAAGATGATTTAGATAAAAGTTCTAAAATAATGGTGGTTAGAATATTACCAGAAGGTAGAGATGTAGCCCATGTTCCCTGTTACTATTACTGAAATTCTAATACTGAAAACCCACATTCCTAAGCATTTAGGCTATGTGAAGCTATATATTAAGAAGTGTTTGCCAACACTATGTATAAGTTAACTGTTACCTTTTACAAATGTCCATATTAGGAAAAGTCTGTGCCTATAAGTTCAAATCTTTCAGTTCGACCTTATTGATCAAAAAATTATCTTAATCAGAATACTTAGAAAAATTGCTCACATGATAACCAATCCTATGAGTAAAGAGAATGAATATAAACACAAAATCTATAAGTAATTAAAAAATTCACCAAGATTTTATAACAAAGTAGATATTTAATTATTTATTTCATGTCTCAATACAGGAATGTGAGCAGGATTCTATGTCTTGTCTGGTTCATCATTATATTCCCAGCACTAGATCAGTTTCTGGCTTGTGATAGCCACTCAAGACTTTGTTGATTGAATGGATAGATGGACAAATAAATGAATATTAAATAATTGTGAAAATAACCAGACATATTGTACTCCATAAAAGAACTCTACATTGTTCATTACAGGCCAGCTCTTCCTATGAATTCTAGGGAAGTTTTTATGTAGAATTGAAATATCTCACTCACATAATATTTAATTAGGCTTTATGTTTAAAAATTTAAAAAATAGAAAATAAGTTTAACCTAAATTAAAAAATCATCAGTTCTATGGTAGATCTATCTGCAATTATTTGAAGAATCTCCAAACCATTTTCCATAAAGGCTGCACCATTTTGCAGTCCCATCAACAGTGTATGAGAGTTCCTTTTTCTCTGCAACCTCGCCAGCATCTATCATTCTCAGTCTTTTGGATATTAGCTATCCTAACTGGGGTGAGGTGGTATCTCAGTGTGGTTTTGATTTGCATTTCCTGAATGCTGAGTGATGCTGAGCATTTTTTCATGTGTCTGTTGGCCTGGGAATATACCCAGAGGAGGAATGGAAATCATCATGTTGAAGGGATTCCTGTGCTCCAATATTTTTTGCAGTACTATTTACAATAGCCAAGAGTTGGAACCAGCCCAAATGTCCATCATCTGATGAGTGGATAAGGAAACTGTGGTATATCTACACAATGGAATACTACTCTGCTATAAAAAAGAATGAAATGCTACCATTTGCAACAACATGGATGGACTTAGAAAAAATTATATTAGGTGAAATAAGTCAGGCACAGAAAGGGAAATACCACATGTTCTCACTTATTTGTGGGAGCTAAAAATAAATAAGTAAATAAATATACAAAGGAAATGGGGGTGGGGAAGAAGATGCGACAATCACAATTCCTTGAACTTGTTAAGACAAGTGAACAGATATGATGTTGATGGGTGTTGAGAGGGGGAGAGGAATCAGTAAAGGGGCACAAAAATCAACTACATTCTATATTGACAACTTAAAATAAAAAATAAATGAATAAATAAAAAGTCATCAATTCTATACAATGATTACACATTTACTTTATTCATTTTTTCCTTTCCTTTTCTTTTTCTTTCTTTTTTTTTTGAAGAAAATTAATTTGGGCTTACAAGAACATCTAAGTCTGATATAAAATTTATTATCCATACATCTAACAAATTATGAATCTTTTGGTTCCACAGAAACATACCATTTTTCTTTAAACTAGCCTTAAACCAACTTACTATGTTGTCTTAGTCTCAAAATAAAGAACTCTCATACTAAGAAAAAATGCCCATAGTCATGGTTTTGAGGTCCTAGTTATAACTGTTCTAATGTAAAATTAAATAAATATATAACTATTAAAATAAATACACCATTTCACATATCACATAAAATCCACTTGAAATCCAAGTACCCCATCTGTAAAACTTTATCCTACATTATCACCTATCCTGAAATAATTCATATAAAGCATTTAGTAGTTGCCATTTGATTTATAATAAATCTGTGAGGTAGTTATCATTTGACTCATTTCACAGAATAAAGAGATAAAGTAGTTTGCTGAATTACATAGAGCTAGCAAATACAGAGCTAGGATTTAATCCTGGGTCTGTTTGATTCCAAATCCCATTATTTTAGCCACTATTCACCGCCTTACTGATTACCCCTTAATTTCAAGTTTTGGAGTTAACTCTGGATAACCATTTCCAATACCGACTTAAAGAAAGTATTAGTACTTTAGGTGATCTTTTGACCAAAAAATATTAATGTTGACATCTTGGAAGTATGGGTTAATCATAAATGCTGCTGTCTAGGTAGTTCCAAAAAAACTGGATTTCCTAAGGCAAAACAAATAAACCATCCAATACAAAGATATTAGAAAAAACTCATTTTGAAGTCCTGGTTCTACAGTCTCAGGTGAACAACCTGCCCTCTTTATCAATATTTTCTTATTGGGTGAAGAAGGCATATGTACAAATATAATTGTATACCTTAAAATGTTGAGAAGATCCAATGAGACAGTAAATGTAAAGATGCTATTTGAGGTATCACCAAGCTTGGAAAATTTATGGCAGTGATTGTTTTGATTAAAGAATGACATCACCTTCAGTATGTAGTCGGTACATGCTTCTGTCATTAATTACAAGCTAAGTGCTAGGAGAAGCAGAACAGCATCAGGTTGAGAGCTGAGACCTTAGCCTGATGGGTTTAAATCCTTGCTTTGCATTCACCAGCTCGGTGACTGTGGCAATTTACTTTAACCTCTCTGTGCCCTAGTTTTCTTCTCTGTAAATGGCCATCACAGTTCCTACTCATATGGTTGTCACAACTATTAAATTAATTTAAAACTGTGCTTAGTGTTTGGTAAATACTCAGCTAATGTTAGCTATTATTATTCCTTAAATAAGCTACTTTTTGCTTAGGAAAATTTCATTAGGTCCTAGAATAACCTTATAGTTTAACTATAGCAGCGATCAGGAGCCTCCCTACCCCCAGCAAAAGCCTTATAATCCAATTGTTTCAAACTATTTACATTTACTGAGTTTTCTTTCTCTATTGCTTTTCAATTATTATTCCATAAGAAATATCTTAACATAAACTAGACTTTTTGATATGTTCTCTCTTTCTTTCTCTTCTTCTCTCTCTTTATACATACACACACACGTATGTGTATATGCATATATACTGTATATATAAGGGCATCTGGTCATTTTGATAATTGTTTTTGGAAAAAAAAGCCCCTTTCAGCCAACTGTTCATGGTTAATTAGTGGAATTACAGAATATGTTTCCTTAAATCTTTGGTAACAAAAGCTCAGTTTCTATCATCTAACAAAATGATATTAGTGTGAAAGCAAAGAGTTTTAATTTAGACAGTGTGGTGGAATTATTTGCTTTTTAAAATTTTTCTCCTATTTTATTGTCCCAATCAGTATAGCCTTAAAGTCATTACTTCTCCCATTTAAATATATGCTCAGACTGCCATGTGTTCATTACCATTAATCTTTAAATCTTCATGAAGCTAAATTTAACTTGAGGATCTGATTTTTATATACTTTATTTATTTTACTAGGTAGAGTACCTCACTGACTTACCAGGAACCATGAAGTAGTTCAATAAAAAGTCTAAAATTTAGGAAACATACTATCTAGCTTGCACTCACTATGGTAAAGATGGTATAATTTTTATTCATCTTAAACAGCATTTTGATTGGGGAAACAAAATTGGATATAAAATCTCAATTCAGAAAACCTCTCCACAAGGTTTTCAAGTCAAGAAAGAAAACTGTTTTATTATTGAATAAGTATTAAATCAGAATGTGATATGCATCACAGGCAATTCTCTAAGAGATTGCAAAGATAGAAAGAAATCTCCCAATTTTATATAGACAAAGAGATACATATGTCCATTACATACATGGTCTCAAGATAAACAATAACTAGTTCACAAGTAAGAGGACTCAACAGCACCATTTATTACACATACAGGTAGTTCATCCTAAATTCACCTGGTAATTGGGGTGACTGTGCTGGTTAACTGATTTTCTACAAAGGTAAAACAAATTTCTTATATCTTTTTGCCAGCAGGTAGTTTTGCAACTCAGAGCAAAGTGCCCAAAGAGGTTAGACCCTTTCCCTTTCACAGAAACTGGGAGAAAGGATGCCATGAAGACATTTCAGTGATGTGGTTCACTGGTCCTCAGGAAAGATGTTCTGGCAAAAGGCTCAGTTAGCTTTTAAAATGACTTACATATTTTTCAAAAAAAAAAAAAACAAAATAAGAAGTTACAATTACAAATTTTCTAAAGTGAATACTCTAAGAAAAGTGGGAGAGGGGCATCTCATTCCTTAGTTTTAGCAGGGGAAATTTAACCTCTTATTTTTTTTTTCTTTCAGCTCTTCAATTGCATTAGCCACATTTTATTTTGTTTTTTTAATTAATTTATTTTTTATTGGAATAGAGTTGATTGTACATATCTCTGGGGTACAGCATTGAATATCAATACCTGTGTGCAATATGTGACATTGAAATCAGTATAATTAGTGTATTCTTCATTATACAATGCAGTCGATTTTCATGGTCCTTTACCAATTCTTCCTTTCTCTGCTCCCCCTCCCCCATTCCCACTTCTGGTAACCTCAGTTCTGTTCTCTTTTCTTGAAAGTTCAGTGCATTACTGTGATTGCTGTATCTTTCTTTTTTTATTTATCTGTTTATTTATTTATGTTTTAAGCTCTCACCTATAAATGAGGACATGCAGTATTTCTCTTGCTGTGCCTGGCTTATTTCACTTAATATAATTTTCTCTAAGTTCATCCGTGTTGCTGTGAATGGCAGAATTTCATTCTTTTTTATGGCAGAGTAGTATTCCATTGTATAAATACACCACATTTTCCTTATCCAGTTGTCCAATGATGGACATTTAGGTTGGTTCCAACTCTTGACTATTGTAAATAGAGCTGCAATAAACATTTTTAATTTGTATTTGTCTTTACATAGTATAGTCTAAATTGCTTCTGATTTTAATAGTAGCAGAATAGGGGAGAAGTATGAATAACAGACCCTTCTTTTAATTTCAGTATTGAGGATTTCACCTCCTTTCCCAACCCACAAGCAAATATAAATGAGTTAGAGACTACATTCCTGTTACCATTGAGAAAAATAAATTATAAAATCTCAAATGCATTGTAGACTATAACAGGTTAGACACTATTGAATTAGAAAAAGAAAATCTTAGAATTCTCTATTGTAGAAAATGATGGTTAAATAATGAAATATAGATTTTATTTTGTAACAAGGGAAGATTTTTTTTCAAAGATATTTATCCATTTTTTTTCTTATCTATTCTGAACACTCTATAAACAAACAAGGTAGGATGAAGCAACAAAACATATATACAGTTGGGCCAATTTTTTGAGTCTCAAATTTCCACATTTGATCATATTTATTCTTCAATGAGCTCAGGTGCTATTTCAACAATCAAGCTTCAAAAAATGCTTTACAGGTTGAGTTAACCTTTCTTCTGTGCCTAAATTTGTGCATAGTTATTATAATTGATGGTGTATAATCACTTAATTATTCTTGACACTTATAATTTGGTTATTGAAACTGAAAAAAGTAAGGATAAATTCTTACCTGTATCTTACCACAGAAGGAACGCAGTAGATGAAACTGAAGGTTGCTGCTACATATTATTTTTGCTATGTACTAATTTGCTAGTTAATTATAATATCTACCTTCGTGGGTTACTGTGAAGATCAAATGAACTTATGTGATGAGCACAGTGTAAACTAGAAAGCAAAAATAGGTCTGAATAATGCTTAAGAAATGTTGTTTAACACATTTTCAAAATCTTTCCAAGACCTAGCATTTAATGCTTTGCTGATTTAGGATAATATTGCAGGATTTACTTTCTATGATTTCCACAGTTCTTTTCATGCATGCCATTGTAGTTTTTACACTTCAGTTTCATTCGCTGGGTTTTTAAATTTTATGCTACATGGATGCTAACCTTTGTGAGTGAAACAAAATTAACTGGAATCCATTGATGTCTCTGAGATTTATTTAAAATTGGAAATGGGCCTAAATAGACATCTCATATAAAAAACAAGTTGAAAGCATAATATCTCCTTGGTGATAAAATATATTTGATTTAGTATTACTAAAACATATTCTGTAGAGGTTTTCCTTTAACTGCAACAATAGACCAAAAACTTGATTTTACTTGGCAGAGAAACAAGTGATAAATTGTATTTGGAGATGAAATATTAATTGTTTCTTAAAACACTTTTTCTCTGTGAAACTTGAAAATGTCACGTACAATATCAGTTTCATTTCTAAACACATATTGGAAGATGCAAATAACATTACTTCTTTGATAGGGAAGAGGAGGACTTTCCACCTTCTATAAAGTGTATTGTCTTGAGCATTAGAGCACATGCTTAGATACAGTAAGCAAATTAGAATATCTGTGTGTGTGGAGATGCCAGGTGCATGCTGTCTGAGAGAGAGAGGTCAGCAAAGCATATTTGCAAGGTGTGTTTACATGGTAAAACTATTTTTAAAAACCATAAATTCTATTTTTACTTTTTCTCTAGAAAAATCTGGCACAGGTACAAAATCTAGGAGTGTAGCCATTTATTATACATATTTACATAAAGAATATTCTGGTCAAAAGTCAGTTTGATTAAATCTTACAAAGTTATTTACCAACAGCAAATACACTTAAGTTTTTTCATAATATAAAAATAAACCAAAAGTGTCACAAAAAAGAGTTTTAGCAATATGTTTCCATTTTCAGAAAGCCCATCTCAATATTATTGTTTAGCATATATATGAGTTCTAATATTAACATTTTTGTCTCTGGGTTGAATTCAAAAGTATGAAAAAATGTTTGTCAAAATTAAAACAATGAAGTTGAGTACAGAATGTAAGAAAATTATTAAGAAAAAAATTGGTTAAATGTTTAAGTCCATTATGTTAAGATAAATTAAGACATGAAGTAATGTAATGGAAGAAGTTTGAAAACAATGTGACTAATAGAATTTGGATATGTTGTCCCCCCAAATCTCACATTGAAATCTGATCCCTAATGTGGTGGTGTTGGGAGCAGTTTGGGTCATGGGGAGAGGACCCCTCACAAATAGATTAATGCTCTCTTTAGGTGGGGGTTACTGAGTGAGTTCTCACTCTATTAGTTCCTGTGAATGCTGATTGTATAAGGGACCTGGCACCTCCCATCCCTGTCTCTTTCTGCTTCCACAGTTCTTGCCATGTGACACACTGAGTCACTGAATAGAGTCACCAAGAACAAAACCCTCACCAGATGTGTTCTCTGGACTTTGGACTTCCCAGCCTCTGAAACTGTAAGAAATAGTATTTCTTTGTAAATACCCATTCCAGGTATTTCTGTTATAAGCAACATAAGCAGACTAGTACAGTGACTGATTTCCATTTAACACAGCTGGTAAAAATTCCATAATTTTAATTTTAATGTCAGAAGCCCCATTTTGAGGCCAAGTGAGAATCAGACGTGCCTGGGTATGTCTAGTAAAATAGAGGGGACTGGAAGCCTGATTTGCTGCCAGTGATCTAGCCACATGTCAACCCTTCACACAGATGAAGGACAGAAGCTCAAAGGAGACCAGAGACTTGCCTAAGATTTTACCATCTTTTAGGTGCTAAGCACTGTACTAAAAACTTTACCTGCCTTAGTAAATTTAGTCCTTAGAACCACTATTTAAAATAATGACTTCTGAGACTTGAGTATGTTGAATGTACCTAGATAGATTTTCTTAGAAATTTATTTCTTTGAACCTCAGGCTTACAATTCAGATGTCTTGCCAAGTGAGGTATGTTAGGGTAAGGACTACATTTTTCTGAAGTTCTTGGCCAGAAATATTTCTACTTTATTTCAATAGAATGACAGCTCTTAATTGATTAAAAAAATCATAAGTGATAACCTCAAGAAAAGATATAAAATAGGGATTGCATTATGGCAAGTATTTCAAAACAAGAAATCTTGGTTGTAAATAGTTGATTATTTTCTAAATTATTTTTTCTCTGGTACAATTCTTTTAAGATTTTTTTTGGTATCCTTCCAGAGCTAATTATCCATTGTTAAAAAAAAAAAGTACTGGAGATGAGTATGTGGAAGTTGATTTTATTCTGCTATTATTACCAGACATTGGAGAGGGAACAGAGACCAAATATGGGTACTCAACTCCACTGAAACAAAATGTGAAGGCTTTTGAAATGCTGTTGTGAGTTAGTTGAAAAGTACTAGAGGAATTTAGTGGGGAGGTTTGTCAGTGGGAGTTGTGGAGCACATTGAGTTATTCCTGAGTGTGCAAATGTATTTCTCTGTTAGTTCACCTGTGTTTCGTAATTGGTGCCCATTAAAGTGAGTCTCCTACCCTCCCAAAGAGACTAGGAAATAGGAGTGCTATCTCAGTTAATATATACATTTCAATACATAGGCAAAATTATACACCATGATCAAGTGGGATTCATCCAGGGATGCAAGGTTTGTTCAACTTACACAAATCAATAAATGTGATACACCATATCAACAAAATCAGACATAAGGACCATATGATCATCTCTATAGATACTGAAAAAGCATTTGATAAAATTCAACACTCATTCATGATAAAAACTTTCTACAAGTTATTTATTGATGGAAAGTATCTCAACATAATTTAAGCCATATATGATAAACCCACTGCTAATATCATCCTGAATGGGGGAAAGCTGACAGCTTTTCCTTTAAGAACAGGAACTAGACAAGGATGCCCACTCTCACCACTCCTATTCAACATAGTGTTGGAAGTACTAGCCAGAGCAATCAGAGAAGAGAAGGAAATAAAGGGCATCCAGATTGGAAAAGATGAAGAATTCAAACTGTCCCTGTTTGCAGATGACATGATCCTATATATCGAACAGCCTAAAGCCTCTACAAAAAAACTCTTGCAGTTGATAAATGATTTCAGCAAAGTTGCAAGATACAACATCAACACACAAAAATCAGTAGCATTTCTATTCTCCAATAGTGAACATGCAGAAAGACCACTGCTGAGAGAAATTAAAGAGAAAACAAGATGGAAAGACATCCCATGCTCTTGGATTGGAAGAATCAACATTGTGAAAATGTCCATACTACCCAAAGTGATATACAAATTCAATGTAATCCCCATCAAAATTCCAATGACATTTTTCTCAGAAATGGAAAAAACTATCCAGACATTTATATGGAATAACAAAAGACCATGCATAGCCAAAGCAATTCTGAGCAAAAAAAAAAAAATAAAGCTGGAGGCATAACACAACCTGACTTTTAACTATACTGCAATGCTAGAATAACTAAAACAGAATGGTACTGGCATAAAATCAGACACACTGATCAGTGGAATAGAATAGAGAATCCAGAAATTAACCCACACACCTACAGCGATCAGACCTTTGACAAAGGCACTAAGCCTATACACTGGGGAAGAGACTGCCTCTTTAGCAAATGTTGCTGGGATAACTGTATATCCATATGCAGGAGAATGAAACTAGACCCATACCTCTCACCATATACTAAAATCAACTCAAAATGGATTAAAGAATTAAAAATGCATCCTGAAACAATAAAACTTCTTAAAGAAAATATAGGAGAAACACTTCAGGAAGTAGGACTGGGCACAGACTTCATGATTAAGACCCCAAAAGCATGGGCAACCAAAGGAAAAATAAACAAATAGGATTATATCAAACTAAAAAGCTTCATCACAGCAAAAGAAACAATTAACAGAGTTAAAAGACAACCAACAGAGTGGGAGAAAATATTTGCAAAATATACTTCTGACAAAGGATTACTATTCAGAACATACAAGGAACTGAAACAACTTTACAACAAAAAAACCCAAGTAACCTAATTAAAAATTGGGCAAAAGAGCTTAATAGGCATTTTTCAAAGGAAAATATACGAATAGCCAAAAGACACATGAAAAAATGCTCATCATCACTCAGCATTCAGGAAATGCAAATCAAAACCACACTGAGATACCATCTCACTCCAGTTAGGATGGCTAATATCCAAAAGACTGTGAATGATAAATGCTGGCGAGGTTGCAGAGAAAAAGGAACTCTCATACATTGTTGGTGGGACTGAAAAATGGTGCAGCCTCTATGGAAAATGGTATGGAGGTTCCTCAAACAATTGCAGAGAGATCTACCATATGACCCAGGTATCCCACTTTGGGAATATACCCAGAGAAATGGAAATCATCAAGTCGAAGGATTACCTGTTCTCCAATGTTCATTGCAGCACTCTTTACAATAGCTAAGAGTTGGAAGCAGCGCAAATGTCCATCATCAGATGAGTGGATATGGAAACTGTGGTATATCTACACAATGGAATACTACTCTGCTATAAAAAAGAATGAAATACTGCCATTTGCAACAACATGGATGGACCTTGAGAGAATAATATTGAGTGAAACGAGTCAGGCAGAGAAAAAGAAATACCACATGTTCTCACTTATTGGTGGGAGCTAAAAAAAATAAACAAATTAATTTACCCACAAACACACACACAAAAAACCGGGGGTGGGATGGGGAAGAAGATATAACAACT
>NW_007731105.1:27149-120495 GCF_000696425.1 Galeopterus variegatus | reverse complement strand
AAAAAAAAAAAAAAAAAAAAAAAAAAAAAAAAAAAAACCAAAACACACAAAAAAAAAAAAAAAAAAAAAGGCGCGGGGGGGGGGGGTGGGGGGGGGGGGGGGGGAGAGGGAGGAGGGAAGGACGTTTTGGTAATGGGCCACAATAATCAACCACATTGTATATGGACAAAATAAAATCAAAGTAGAAAAAATTAACAAAGCAAAAAAAAAAAAAAAAAAAAAAAAAAATATATATATATATATATATATATATATATACTTTTCAAAGAGATTGTTCCTAAGTTCTTGAGAAAGACATTTTGTGGGTTGTAAAACTGGTTGCCTAGGAGAAGGTTTACATTTATTTAAAATGTACATAGAGAGAAGTTACAACTACAAGTTTTGTAAAGTAAATGCTCTAAGAAAAAGGAGGCCAAGAACCTATAGTCAGTTAGAAACCTGTCAAAATATTAATCAAGCTGAGGGGAACATTAAAGCCATCTTGGTCACCATCACCCTGATGGTTCTCAATGTATCTTCAGCTTTCTCAGGAGTGTTCTCAGCAGTTTTTTTTTTTAATCGAAACATAATTGATTTTTTGTATCTGTGGGGTACAGCGTTATTCAATACGAGTGTTCATTATGTGATATATAAATCAGGGCAATTAGTATGTTCTGCACGATATAATATAATGATTTTTTATGGCCCTTTACCAATTTTTCACTAACCTTTCTCCCCCTCCCACTTTCTCACCTCTCATGGCATCAGTTCTTTTCTCTTCTTTTGTAATTTCAATGAATTATTGTGATTGTTGTGTTTTTCTTTTAAAAAAAAATTATTTAGGGCCGGCCCGCTGGCGCACTGGAGAGTGCGGCGGCACTCCTGCCGAGGGTTCGGATCCCATGTGGAGACCGGTTCCCGCTCACTGGCTGAGCGTGGTGCAGGCACAACACCAAGGGTTGCGATCCCGTTGCCATTCCCCGGTACGGGCGCGACACCGAGGGTTGCAATCCCGTTACCGGTCAGTAAAAAAGACAAAAAGGAAAAAAAATTATTTGTTTATTTTTTAACTCCATGAGTGAGGACATTTGATACTTCTCTTTCTGTTCCTGGATTATGTCACTTGACATAATTTTCTCTAAGTTCATCCATGTTACTGTGAATGACAGAATTTTCTTCTTTTTTATGGAAGAGCAGTATATCACTGTGTATATATACCACGTTTTGCATATCCAGTTGTCAATCAATGGACATATAGGTTGGTTCCAACTCTTGGCTATAGTAAATAGAGTTGCAATAAATGGGAGTGCAGGTATCCCTCTGACATGATGATTTCCCAGTATATACGCAGTGGTGGGATTACTGGATTGTTTGGCAGTTCTATCTGTAGTTGTCTGAGGAATCTTCATACTGTTTTGCATAATGGTTGCACCAATTTACAGTCCCACCAACAGTATAGTAGGGTTCCGCTTTCTCAGCATCCTCTCCAGCATTTATTATTCTGACTTTTTGATAATAGCCAGTCTAACTAGGGTGAGATGATATCTCAGTGTGGTCTTGATTTGCATTTCCCTGATGCTTAGTCATGCTGAACATTTTTTCATGTGTCTGTTGACCACTTGTATATCTTCCTTTGAGAAATGTCTATTCAGCTTCCTTGTCCATTGTTTAATTGGGTTAATTGTTTTTTTACTGTTAAGTTCTTTGAGTTCCATGTGTATTCTGGGTATTAATCACTTGTTGGATGCATAGTTTGGAAATATTTTCTTCCATTGTGCAGGTTGTGTTTTCATTCTGTTAATTGTTCCTTTTCTTTCTTTTGCAGAAGCTTTTTAGTTTGACATAATCCCATTTGTTTTTCTTTCATTGTCTGAGATTTTGGAGTCTTATTCATAAAGTTTTTGCCCTGTTCTACTTTTTAAAGTCTTTCCCCTATGTTTTGTTTTAGTAGTTTTATAGTTTCAGATATTAGGTTTAAGTCTTTAATTCATTTTGAGTTGATTTTGGTATATGGTGAGAGATGCTTTTTTGGTTTAATTCTTCTACATATGGATGTCCAACTTTCCCAGCATGATTTACTGAAGAGGAAGTTTTTTCCCCAGTGTATAT
Organism: Galeopterus variegatus; assembly: GCF_000696425.1. Taxonomy (NCBI): domain Eukaryota; kingdom Metazoa; phylum Chordata; class Mammalia; order Dermoptera; family Cynocephalidae; genus Galeopterus; species Galeopterus variegatus. The sequence continues at coordinate 118,407 of NW_007731105.1, read as the reverse complement.
TCTTGTTACCTTTTTCAAAAATCAGTTGGCTGAAAGTATGTGGGTTGATTTTTGGATTCTTTATTTTGTTCCATTGGTCCAAATGTCTGTTTTTATGCTAGTACCATGCTGTTTTGTTTCCTATAGCTTTGTACTGTAATTTGAAGTCAGGTACTGTAAAGCCTCCAGCTTTATTTCTTTTGCTCAGGATTGCTTTGGCTATTTGGCATCGTTTGTTGCTCCTAATGAATGTTAGGACTGTTTTTTTTTCTTTCTGTGTGAAGAATATCATTGGTATTTTGATGGGGTATTGCATTGATTCTATAGATCACTTTGGGTAGTATGGATATTTTCAAATTTTTTATTCTTCTAATCCAAGAGCATGGGATGTCTTTCTATCTTTTTGTGTTCTCTTTAATATCTTTCAGCAATGATTTGAAGTTTTTGTTGTAGCGATCTTTCACCTCCTTGATTAAATTAATTGAGGTATTTTATTTTTTTGGTGACTACTATAAATGGGCTTGCTTTCTTGATTTCTTTTTCTATTAGTCTATTATTGGAGTATCAAAACACTGCTGATTTTTGCATGTTGATTTTGTATCTTGCAACGTTACTGAAATTGTTGATCAGCTCTAAGAGTTTTTTGGTGCAGTCTTTAGGTTTTTGTATTTATAGGGTCATGTCATCTTCAAACAGGGACAGTTTTATTTTGTCTTTTCCAATTTGGATGCCCATTATTTCTTTCTGTTGCCAGACTGCTCCGGCTAGTACTCCCAATACTATGTTAAGTAAGAGTGGTGAGAGTGGGCTTCTTTGTCTTGTTCCTGTTCTTAAGGGAAAAACTTAGCTCATTTGGTTAGAGCATGGTGCTGATAACACTAAGGTCCAGGGTTTTATCCCTGTATCGGCCAGCCATCAAAAAAAAAAACAAAAAAAAAAAACCCCAAAACAAAAACCACATTACCAATGTCTGCATTTATAAACTGCCCTTTCAGCACAGCTGGCAGTGTGTCAATTTCATTTTCTTAGCAGTTTTGATGTTCTCCTGTATTTTGTCAGCCACAGTTCTGAAGAGAAGCTCCTAACGTTGTTGTCTACGTTGAGAGTTTTCTAGCTCACAGATTTTCCACAAATCCAGGCAAACAGAGTTTGAGACTCAAGATTTATCTTTGCCGCTTTTTATCAGTCTCTATATTTTGTGCAATATTTAACCCAGCTATGGTTGGCTGTTCTGGAGGCAGCCTCTATTTTTACCCTGTGCTAACATTGAAACAATGTTTTCATCACATTTAAAAAAGACAATTTTGCAAAGTGCTAGTGAATAAATGTAGATTTTATGAAAGAATTCTTAGAGGAACAATGGGGAAGAATTTAGGTCACATGAAAAATACAATTCTAATTTTCCTCAAAAGCCTCTATCCTTCTTCTGTTCTTAACTCCCTGTGAGCATCTTCCCTACTCCTGGAACAAAGAAAAAGTTTCCTTCCAGCTTTCTTAGAAATAACGTTAGGGCCAGAGGCAGAGACACAGTCTCTGAATATGCCTATTAAAATGCCTGCCTGTGTGGAAAAAACACACAGTTTTTTTTTTTTTTCTTTTGCTCTCATCCCACACCAATCCACACAGATGATTTCTGTGACCTCTGGTCACCAAGGAATGTGTGGGGATTTCTCCCCACCAAACAACCAATTAATTCTGCAGCGGACACCAGCTGGGTGTTATCTAATTCAATTCTGGCATTATCTGCCTGGAGATAGTGTCAGATCCCACAGACTGTCTCCCTCTTCCAATGCCAATTGCAAGCCCCAGGTTTTACCTGTGCTTCTGACTGAGCAGCTATAAATTGGAGTTTTGACAATCCTGTCCTTGGGTTCAACTAATTTGTTAGAAAAGCACACAGAACTCAGGGAAATGCTTACTTATTTTTACTGGTTTATTATAAAGTATATAACAAAGGTTACACATAAAGAGATGCACAGACTGAAGATTGGGAGAAGGAGTGTGAAGCTTCCATGAATTCCACCCTCCTGAAACCTCCACATGTTCAGCTGTCTGGAAACTCTCTGAATCCTGTCCTTTTGGGTTTTTATGGAGGCTTCATCAAATAGGCATAATTGATTAAATCATTTGCCATTGGTGATAAACTCAACCTTAAGTACCTTTCCCCTTCCCAGAGGTTGGAGGATGGGGCTGGTTCCAACCCTCTAATCACATGATTGGTTCTCCTGTCAATCAGTCCCAATCCTGAGGCTATCAAGGAGTTCTTTAGCCATAATCTACTCAATAGCATGAGAAAGACTCATCACTTTTGAGATTCCAAGGATTTTAGGAGTTGTATGCCAGAAATGGGATAAAGACTAAATAAATATTTTACAGTACCACACCTCTCTATTGCCCCCATTTCCTCCCCCAACACAGTGGTCTCTTCCTGTAGGAGATTTTACTGCTGAGATAAAGCAATGTACCTCTCAATAGGTACATTTAGGTCCTTATTTAAGTGTGAATACTACTTTAGCAGTTGAAGACTTTTCTCAAATTTATAAAAACTAGAAAGGAAAAGCCAAGGAAAGAATGTGTCTACATAGAGTTATCTTTTCTAAGGCACTGAAACTTTGAGTCAGGGCTAACTTGCTGCTTTTTTGACCTGGGAGTCTCCTGTGAATTCTGGCTCTTTCTTGCACATGCATAATTAAATCACATTTCTTAACTCTTTGTGATTCTTCTTCAGCTCTAAGGCAAGTCAACTCAACCTTTCCTAAGAGTCCTTCTGTAATGCAGCCAAAGTTCAGTTTTGATCCCTTTCAGAAAAGAATTAAAACAGATTCTGTAAAACGAGCCAGACCATACAAAATTTAAAATGTATCATAATTGTCCAATGACTTCACAAAATCTTCATGCTTTTATTCTTTTTTTAAAAGAAGGTGGTAAAGTAAGCTTTTACTGGTCAGGGATAAGTAATTCTTAAGTGTTATTTTTAGATCATAACAGAGTTATTTGGTATGGCTACAGTGTTGTAAGATCTGATCCTAAGGATCTTCTAGACAATAAGTTGCACACAGAAAGAAAACCAAGACATGAGATGAAAAAATACAACACTGGCATTACGATGTCATGAGCTTCTTCATGTCAACAAAATCATACTTAGAGAATGAGGACTAGATATTTTCATGCCAAACAAGTTCAGATCTTCTATTTTCTTTGAAATGGAAAGTTAAGACAATGATAGGTTAAAAATCTCCTTAAAAAAAAAAGAAAAAAAAATCTGCTATTAGAAAGAACAGTTCCCAATGTGTCAATTCATGTTTTAGGAGCAATCAAACATTTTATAATTAAGTTCCTAGAAAGATCCAGAAATCTATGATATAGCTGGTAAAGTGTATAGATACAAAAAATTGTAAGGGAACAAATCCCATTATTGTTTTATTTTCCAAAATATTATTATCCAGTCAAGACATCGAACAGATGACTATCCTGTATAGTTTTTCTGCCTTGATGGACTAATTTCAGAAATACTGGAGAATACAGATGTAAATTGTAAGAAAGTTTAGGATAATTTAGGTTAAATAGGTAGCCTAACCCCTTAAATCTCCCACTGAGTATCAGAAAAGAAGAAGGAAGATTTAAAAACAATACAATAATAATTTCAAAGGATAAATGATGCTGTGGAAAATGGAACTTAGAACTGTGTATACCCATTTCTTATGAGAAAATTTAAAGTAACATCTATCGCAATTAAGGCAAATGAAGAAATAGAAATTTGGCACTGCAAAAGAATGCAGTGGAAAGAATCAGTTCACTAACCATCTTCTTGCCTGACTATACATTCAATTAGCCATCTAATTAGAGAAGCCAGCAGAAAGAAAAAAAATAATAGACAGGAAAGAGAAGAATTTCTCTCAAAGAAAATGAAATAAATATGACATGGCCATTGGCAACTTTTCTGGGTAGTATAAAACAGGAACAGGTTAAGGAGAAAACTTTCCCCTAGCAGTCTTATATCGAAAGTTATGTAGAGAGAGGCAGAAATGAAGGAAAGAACAAATGCAAATCTTCTGGGGCAACACATCTTGGCCCAAATACCTTCTTTGCAGCTTTGGTAATGTGTAGAATATAAAGGAAAGATGCACAGATGAAATATCTCTGTGGAAGCAGTCCATGGGAAAGTTTAATGACAAAGGGCAGAGGTGATGGGTACGAGAAGACTTGAAGGCGGTGACATGGCAGCTGAGATGAGGTGCAATAGGTGTTTGGGGATGGATCTCATTTGCATGCTAAAGAGCTGCCTGTGTAAAGTTGATTCTAGTAATTTGGACTTTATGAGCTATTTTTGATAAATAGTTCTGATATGTAGACAGAGCCTTACAGAGAATGTAGCAAATGTTCCTGAGTACATTTGTTAGAATTTCCACCATTTCTGAACTGTGTTATATAGCAGAATGTACAATGTAATGTTTAGCAAGAAGTTGGGAATGTAATTAGTATGTATTTAGTGAAATGTTGCACAGACAAAGCACATTCTCATTGTATTTCACCATGTTTTGAAGTCAATGTGGGGGTCTTATCTTTTTCTCACATTGTTTTTAAAGAAAGATTAATTGTAGTATGCTAAAATATTTGGAGTATACCAGTTACTTCAAAGATATTTAATAATAGAAGAAAGGCTATTTATACTTTCATACCTTAGATTTTTATATAATATCTCATCTTGAACATCATTATATAACTCAAAACACATTTTTGATGGATTGAAATTTTTATTTTTATAATATTTTTTCAACATTTTATTTTGGCATAATCTTAAACAATTCTTCAGTTTAGACTCAAGTTGGAGAAATACTGGAAGCTATAACAGATTTCAAAACCCCAGTAGGATCCATACCCTGTAAAGCACACCAAAATAATATTATAAAAAGCAGTAACATTTTAAAAAATATCAACCTGTTCCCTACATAATTTGATTTGTGAATTTAATGAAAATATGGGCATGCTGCCAGTATGGACCTGCCCATCACATCTTGCGCATGAGTGGTGACAATCAGCTTTGTATCTCATGACTATTCAAAACCAATAAAAAAAAAAGAAAAAATAAAAATTATAGATGGAATTAATTGCTTTTAAAAATTGCTAATAAAAATCCATGTAGCAGGTATAGTCAATTCTGAAGACTCATACTACAAAAAGATTTATGTCCACTTTAGAAATATTGGGGTGGTTTGGTTTTTGCTTTTAGCTTTCCTTCCTATCCTTCATGATAACACAGCTGAGTACATATTTTTGTGATGCATTCACTGATGAATGCAGTTTCCTTCCAATAAAACAATGGGTGTTTAGAACTTTTCACAGCGACCAGACTCCACAAGTGCTGCCTAATTTAACATAGCATTCAATGTCAAAGAATGTGACTGTCTTTGCAAACAAGGAATAACATATACAAAAATACATTGTAATTATAGCAAACTTAACGAGTTAAATGGGATTTAACTGACTTGTGCCTGCCAACCTCACCTATAATATAGTCCTTTTTCTAAAAAAATAGCATGTTAAACTTAACATTTTTACAAAAAATTTTTAAATCAAGATGAGTATATGGATGTTTATATTGACATTAAGTCTAAATTCCAAATAGATCATGGTAGGGTTTTACCTTCACCTCTAGTTCTTGTCAAAGAACAAAGTTAAACAATGATCCAATAAATTGGGCAGTGTCAAGTACAGGTGTGTGGTACTTTTATAACGGAGTTAATTTGCCAATGTTGTTTTTGTATAAAATAGGCCATATATCTTTTATTTTAAGTTTAACAGCAGGTGAAAATCTATGCATCTTAATATATATCTTTGCTAAGATTTCTGATGGTAGGAATATTCCACAAAAAGTTTAACTGCCAATAGGGCCCAGACAATAAATAATTACATTCTCCAGTAGAGCCTGATGCTTTCTATTTTACATTTTTAATAATTTTGTTGACTTTTATGGCTTTAAAATATTTTCTCCCCTGTTGACAAGAAATTTGTAATTGTGAGCTGGTTGTACGTTCTATCATGTTTTCTGTCCTGTTTAATTTCTGTTTTGTAAATTTTTCCACAATAACAATTGAAAATCTATTTTCAGTAATTCAAGCAGTATATATTAATGCCTAAAAGAGTAAAGGAGACATACCATGAGAAAATAAATTAAACTGATATAATCGTCATATTTACAGTAATAGAGAAATTTTCTTTTCATTATAAACTGGTTAATCATGTATGAAGAAGAACACTGATATAATAAGTACAATATTTTGAAAATACTTTTTCCAAGTACTTCAATTATAATTTGAAGTATAATTGAAATTAGAGATTTTAAATTATGTATAGCTTTGACTGTGCTATATTCTTCAATATCAAATTGTGTTTAAATGTCAAGACTTTGAGTTACATTAAGATAAATGTGCATAATATATGCATTATCTCCTATTTATATTGAGAAATCAAATGGCAGAAAAACTAAGTATGCTTTACTTATTTTCTTTTCCTCCAAAAAATGTAATAGTCTAAATTATTTGGCTTAATCTGTTACTCTATAGATAGAATAGCAGTGTTGTCAGTGTTATTATTTAGTTGTGTGAAGAAGGAAAGATGACTTCCTAAGGCTTTAGATTTGAAAATCTCTAGCCCCAAATAATATGTCAGAATAAATTTAAAAGAACAGGCTTGACAAATCTTCCCCACAAAGAATAGAAAATAATCAAATGTGAAAGCATTTAGAGACTCTCCTAACATGCGGTGTATCATGGTTATTAGGGTGTATGGTGTTTTAACTGCTGTATAATAATATTTTGTATAAATGTGCCATAATGAATAGACAAGACCATATTCCCACAAGCTTCTCAGTGGAAATTTAGGTTGTTTGAATTTTTATTTGCCTTTATAAATAATGCTGTAATTTACACTTTTGTAATATCTTTTCATTCATGTGGGAGACCATGGCATTACTCAGTCATATGTGATTCATTTTAAACTACACTAGCTGTCAGCAAATTGTTCTCCAAAGTTTTATTTATTTATAGTTTGCAGAAAGTGCTTGAGAGTTCAAATTACTCCACATCCTCATCAGCACTTGGTATTATCTAATTTTTTTTTTTTGGTAACATGATTGTGAGATATTGGTTTTGTTTTATTTTTACCGATTACTAGAGAGAATGTCATGATTTTCATTGATTTATTGGCTCTTTGGGTATCTTTTTCTGCAAATTTGCTGCTAATAGTCCTCTTTTTTTTGCTATAAGTTTATATTTTTCTAATTATTTATAGGAATTTATCATATAGTTTGATAACTTATCCTCTATAGAAGTTTTGAAAATATCTTTCCTATAAAGTTATCGACATTTTTAATTTCAGTTCTTAGGCATAAACTTTGACTATTGTTATATCCTTTTAATTATGGAATGGTCCTTTTTGTTCCCAGCAATATTCTTTGCTCTGCAGTCTAATTTATATCTGATATTAATGTAACACTGCAACTTTCTTTAGATTAGGGTGGAGAAGATTCCACCCTTTAAACTTCAATCTGTGTTTGTCTTCACGTTTAAAATGCTTCCTATAAGGAGCGTAGAGTCCTGAGTTTATTATTCAGTCGAACACCCTACCATTGACATGGATGGTTAGTTCATTTATATTTAATGTAATTATTGATGAGATTGATTTTATGTGTATACTCTCGCTAGTGGTTTTTATTTTCCCCAGGTTTTCTTTGTTTGCTTTTTCTCTTTCTGCCTTCCTTTGGATGAATTATTTTTATTAATTATTTTTATGTTATTTTATTTAAGTTTTTGTTTTATTATTTTTGTAGTTCTGTTAGAATTTATAGTAAACATCTCTAATTTGTAATGATATACCTTCATGTATATTATATCACTGCACATAGAGTATAATAATTCTACATAGTATTCTTGCATTTCTCCCATTCTAGTCTTTGTGTTATTGTTGTCATACATTTTACATTAAATTTGTAATATGCCCCAAGAAACATCAATTTTGTTTATAAACTGGCAATTATACCTTTAAAAGATTAAAATAATATTCAAGAATTATACATTTTCTCATGTTCTTACCATTCAAGTACACTTCATTCCTTTCTGTATAAGCAGTTCTCCATGGAGAATTATTTTCATTCTGCCTGAAGAGATTCCTTTCATATTTCTTATATTGTGAGAATAGTGGTTGTCATTTTTCCTCCAGCTTTATCTGTCTTTAAAAGTGTTTCTTTTACTATCATTTTTAGGAGTCATTTTTGCTGGGTATCTAATTCTAAGTTGGCTGGCTTCTTATTTTTTCTTTTTTATACTTAAAGATGATATTCTGCTGTTTTCTTTCTCACCTTGTTTCAAACAATTAATGTGATATCTTTATCTTTGTTCCTTTGATTGTAATATGTCTTTTTCTCTGCCTAATTTTAATACTTTCTCTTTAACACTGGTTTTGAGAAATTTTATTATAATGTGTCATGATATAATTGTCCTCCTGTTTCTTGTGATTGAGGTTCATTGAAGTCTTGATTTTATAGTTTTTATCATATTTGGAAAAATTTCAACCATTATTTCTTCACATTTCTTTCTGTATTTCTCTCTCTGTTCTCTACTTCAGGGATTCTAATGACATGTATTTTAGGCCACTTGAATTTGCCGCACAAGTCACTGATGCTCTGTTAATATTTAAAATTCCACTTTATCTCTGTTTTGCATTTCTAATAGTTTCTATTACTATCTTCAAATCCACTAGTCTTTTCTAGACATTCTTCAAAGCCTAACTTGCCATTAATACCACCTAGTGTATTTTTCATCACAGATGTTATAGTTTTTTTTTTCAATTTGGGTCTTTTATATATCCTCCATGTCTTGACTTAACTTTTTGGACATATGTAATGTAGTTATAAATAGTAACTACATTTATGTTCTAGTGTTTTAATGTTAACAATTTTGACAGTTATGACTAGGTTTTGGTTGATTAATTTACTCTTTATTATGGAACATATTTTCATGCCCCTGTGCATGCCTGATGATTTTTATTAAATGTCAGGCATTGTTTTTAATTTGCTAGTCCTGGATTTTGTTTTTTTATTCCTATAAATATTCTTGAGCTTTGTTGTAGGATTTAGTTAGATACTTGGAAACAGTTTTATCCTTTCAGGTCTTGCTTTCAAGGTTTGTGACATGAGACCAGTCCAGGAATCAGTGTGGGGTTAATTATATCCCACTCCTGAGACTCTTTTGAGTACTCAGTGAGTGAGTCATGAAGCTTTCTCCCAGTCTAGTTAGCAGGAACAGGCACTATTTCCCACTATCTGTAAGCACTAACAATATTTATTTTAATACTTTTGGGTGGTCTTTCCTTGCCCATAGGTAGTTTCCTCATATGTGTATGCTGATTAGTGCTTAATTGAATGATTATTTGGGGGGATCTTCTACATCTCTCTGTACTGTGCTTTCTGAGCCGCACTCTCCTCCCTGGTACTGTATCCTGCCAATTCTAATTTTCTTTGTCACCCTTGACTATCAGATCCTCAACTCAAGTACTCTGCTAGGTACACCCTGCCTTCACCATGGCTTGAAAACACTCTTAATTCAGTAAGCTGGACAATCACAGGGCTCTACTCATTAGTTTCCAGTCTCTCAGGAATCACTTTTCATCATTGGTTGATGGCCAGTGCCTTGTTTCATATATTTTGTAATTTTGTTGTTGTTGTTGTTGTTGCTCAAGGCAAGAGAGTAAATATGGTACCTGTTTGTCTGTGTTATTTGTCAGTCTCTCAGGAATCACTTTTCATCATTGGTTGATGGCCAGTGCCTTGTTTCGTATATTTTGTAATTTTGTTGTTGTTGTTGCTCAAGGCAAGAGAGTAAATATGGTACCTGTTTGTCTGTGTTATTTGGCAATGTAACTCAGCATTCTCTTTTTATCTGATCTCTAAATAAGTTGTACAACATTGTAATTATCTGGCTCTTGAGTATTTTATGGATTTTTGCATCTCACCTCTAAAACCATCTGAAGTTTTCAGTTCTTTTGTGTGTGTGTGTAATTTTCTTTAGCTTTTAACTGTTTCTTAATTTATAGAAATTAAATTATAGGTATTCATAGGTGGATATATATAAAGATATTTAATTTTTTCTTAATTTTAGTAAGTTATATTTTAAAAGAAAAATTTTCACTTTATTATTTTTTCAAATTTATCAAATTGTATAATCTTATTGTTTTTTAAATAGCTCCTTATTTAGCTATGCCTTTTCCATTTCTAACAAGTATTGGTGGCTTATTTTAACCTGGATTTCACCAAAATAGAGCCTGAAACAGTGGTTAAGTATAAGTCCTTTATTAGGGAGGGCATCCCAGAAAACTAAAGTTAAGGATAAAATGAGTACAGCAAGCAAGAAGAGAGCTAACACACATGTGAATTATTTTGTTGCCTGAAAGTATGAGGGATTAGTTATTACCATATTAAATGTGACTCTAGAACATCCATCTGGGAGGAGATAATGAAAAAGATTTAACAGATTCTTTGACCTGTTGTGACTTCCACACACAGCACCAAACACCAGGTACAAAAACAAGTTTACTACAACAAATTGTCCGATTTACATTTCTCTTTCTTTTTTGCCCCAAAGATTTTTATTGTACTTATGAGGTTTAACTTTGCATTTCAAAAGAAACTTTTGTGTATATTATCTTCCACATGGTAAGGTTTCCCTGCTATGTTAGAAAATGAAGAGAAATGTACATATTTAAAGGGTTCTTTGGCAGGGGGTGGTTGGGTGTTTAGGCTATGAAAATAAATGAGCACAAAATAATCTGAATTTATTTTACATTCCACATTACCTAGGATTGAAAAGCTTGCAGTGATCCAGCAGACATAACATGTTTATCTATAGTATGACAGGAGAGTGAAATAATCCTTCATGCTAAGAAAAAAATTTTCTTGTTAGTAGCATCATTTTGCTTTATTTTGAGATATTTAATAAAATTTTGCCTATTCTATTTCTTAAACATTACTTGACTCACACATTGATTATAATATTCCAATTTGCCTTAATTTTATTTTCACTGAATAACTAATCGATACTCCATGATTCTGTCAGAGTTGTTCTTCAATAAATTAAAACTTCTTCAGGTCTTGCTTTCCAAATATTATTCTCCAATAAAATGTTCCAAAGCTCCTTGGTGAAATGTCTGATTCTAGGGCTTGGCCAGAGTATATGTAAGATAAGCCTAGGGTATGTTGTGATGCTGGAAAAGTAAAGAAGTCCTTAAAAATGATGAAGGATGGGTTATGCGAAAGGAACAAGGGAGTAAACTTGAAGATGCTCCCAATGCTCAAGTCTGGAACAATTTGGGAAGCAAAATAAATAATGACAGTGTATTAGTCCATTTATGTTGCTTATAACAAAATACCTGAAACCAGGTGATTTATAAATTAAAAAACGGCATTTATTACTTACAGTTTCTGAGGCTGAGAAATCCAAAGTCCATCTGGTGGTAGTGACAGTGACTTAGGGGTCTCACATTGCAAGATGGTGGAAGCAGAGAGAGCAGAGAGAGAGAGAAAGAGACTCTCCTTTTAAAGCACTCAGAACCACACCCCTGACCACCATTTTTAATCCATTCACTACTGCATGGTCCTGCAATGAAATCACCTCTTTAAGGTTCAACCTTTCAATTACCATAATAGGATTTGCCAACGTCTTAAAAGTCATGGGGGGGGGGGCTAAGATTCTAATACATAAAATTTGGGAACACAACTCAAACTTCAGTGAGTCAAATCACCTCTTTAAGGTTCAACCTTTCAATTACCATAATAGGATTTGCCAACGTCTTAAAAGTCATGGGGGGGGGGGGCTAAGATTCTAATACATAAAATTTGGGAACACAACTCAAACTTCAGTGAGTTTTGGGGGGACAATGTTCAATCCACTACAGATAGTAATGAGCAAAAGCATAGAACAAAACAAATATCTATGGCTTTATATTGATAAAAATAGATAATTGAAGAAATAATGAGGGGTGAATGGACAGCTCTACCTTACAGTAAAATTCCAATTCAATAAATGTTGAGGAACTCATAGAACTAGGAAATGATCATGAAGTAAACACCATGGTGATAATTTTTGCAGGCAAGAACCATTACTGGATGTTAAAAGTGATGAGCTGACGTATAAGAAACAGGATATTTATATAGATGCAATGTATCACCCCACATGATACTTATTAAGTACAAGGAGAAAAATAGTAAGGAAACCTAGCACACAACACTTTCAGTGTGAACAAAGTTAACATCACCAATAATAAGACGTATTGCCAGCATATATCTCCTGCTGTATCCACTGAGAAAGGTGCAACATCAATTTAATTAGAAAAAAAAACATTGTCCTTGTACCGGCCAGCAAAAATAAAATAAAATAAAATGAAAATTTAAAAAATTCCAAATTAGAATACATTCTACAAAATAACTAACCATTATTCTTCAAGAGAATCAACATCATAACTGACAAAGAAAGACTAAGGAGCTGGAGGAGACTAAAGGAACATGAAAACTAAATGCAATGTGGGATCCTGGATCAGATCCTTGACCTGGAAAATGACATTAGTGTGAAAACTGATGAAATTTGAGTTAAGATCTGTAGATTAATTAATAGTTATGCATCAATGTTAATTTCCTGGTTTCAATAATTTCATACATAGAAAAATGTTAATAATACGAGAAGCTGGGTGAAGGTATATGGGAAAGTCCCTGTACAATTTTTTCGAATTTTCTTTAAATCTCAAATTATGTCAAAGAAAATATTTAAAAAAGTAAAATGTTGGACTACCTCATGATCTTCAGCAAATAAAAGACAAATTGTTTAGTTGATCAAACCAGATCTTGGGTTATCAGGTCTCTCCACATTTTGGCAGAGTCATTTGCTACCATTCAGTCTAGGCACATGTCAACATCTGGCTAACACAAATTTCCTGCAATTTTCCCAGTGCTTTCTCTTACCTGTACTATTTTAAACATGTCTTTCTTCTGTTCAGAGGCTTATTTTTTATTCCAATTTATTCCATGGTTAACTTGAATGACTCTTTAAGTCTCAGTGCAATGATTCCCTCCTTCCTGTCAGAATAACCTAAACCATCTCTCTTCCTACAATAGCTGTGCTTACCTCTACCCTAGAACTTACACTGGATTGTAATTTACGTTTTACTTTTCTGTTCCCTCCACTACCTTATGAATGATTGGAAGACAAGGATAGTGTCTTTTACTGAGATATTTTGATGCCCAATAGTACTTGGGATATAGCAATGACACAACAATGATTTATATAAGGAATATTTATGTCTTATGTAAAGCGAAACAATAATAAAGAGTAAAATTGCTTTTATTTCCACCATTTTTTAGTGGAGAGTGATATATATCATTAATATTTCACTGAAGATGCAACCGAAGACTAGTTTAATATATTTCAGGGTTTCATTTTTCTCTAATAAACAATTATGAGACCGTCTGATCATACCGACAGAAAAAAAAATTTCTTTAACCAAATTCTTAATTGGTGTGTGGAGATTTGAAAAGCTTAGAATTCTGGTAAAATTTCATCAAATTAACCTTAATGCTGTGTTAACATAAATTTATTATCTGACAATATGTGCTGACTTTGATTCTTATTTTATTTTTTGTCTTTGTCCTCCTCCTGTATTTGGGTTATTGATAGATAATTTGCTTAGTACTTGTGGGTCCTGCTCTGCTTCATCAGTCCTTGGATGTTCTATAGTATGGCATAGAGGATAAACACACACATTATGGAACCAGCCTGCCTGGGTTAAGATTCCAGCTTGGCCACTTACTGCATGACCATGAGAAAGTCCATTAACTTCTCTGTGATTCAGTCTTCTCATTTATAGAATGGGAATAATAATAGTAATTATCTTATGAATTATTGTGAGGATTAAATGCTATCACACAAGAAGTACTTAGAATAGTGTGTGACTCCTTGAAAAATTTAAAAATATATTTTGGTAAAGTTTCGTACCTTTGAAGAGAATTATATGTTTGTGGAAGGCAGGAGAAATATTATAGCTAGATCAGGAAACACATATTCCTTTTCAGTAGATGTGTTTATTTTGGAAACATCAGTGAGTGTCCACTATTAGTTGAACATTAACTGGCAGGAGCACTGTATTGAATTAAAAATTGACTTTCACTAGGGGTAAATATCCATTCATATTTTTGAAGGGCTGTCATTCTAATAATTTATAGATTGAGGAACATATCTACATTTCTTTTTTTTCTCAAAGGACTTGTTAGTAGGTTGACCAAATGCCAATTTACACAAGAATGAAAAATCATACTTTTCCCCCGACCCATTCCAGACAAGTAGTGTATTTGAAAAAGGGCTACACTGATTTAATATCTTCACTAAGTATTATACAGATGAAATTTCTTTCTTTATCTACCAGATATGTGATTGAAGAAGGTCATCAAAGCATTGGACCTGAAATGAGAATTATCTTTTTTTTTTTTTTTTTTTTTGTCTTTTTCCGTGTCCGGCAACGGATCGCAACCCTCAGTGCTGCCCCCGCACCGGACTGGGGACCGGCAACGGGATCGCAACCCTCGGCATTGCTCCCGCGCCTCGCTCAGCCAGTGAGCGGGAACTGGTCTGTATGTGGGATCCGAACCCTCGGGTGGGAGCGCCGCTGCGCTTCCCAAGCGGCGCACTATCCAGTGCGCCACCGGGCCGGCCCGAAATGAGAATTATCTTGATGTATGACCTTGGATGAGCTACTTCAACTACTAGAAACGAGTTTCATCATCATTAAATTGGCCATATTATCTGAAATGTGGATCCAGTTATGTTTAAATATGGATTTAGAAAAACATGTGGTGTATGCATCATATATTATTTAATACCAACTAGGGTCTGGGACACACCCCACAAAGGAACATATTAATGTCTATGCAATGGTTCATAAATATTAGTATTAAATGAGAAAAGTAAGATCTATAAACAGTCTTACAAAAATTCAGAATAGTTTTGCCTTTAAATGAGTTTTGGCAGCAAACTTTAAAACATAATAGAAAACTTTTGGTCTTTAGAAATTTTTGGTTTTTGAAATAACAGATGTAGGGTTATAATTGGTTCTATAGAGCAAAAAGCAGTTCTGAAGATCAAATGAGATCATTTAAAAATAATTTTATAAGTTATAAAGCATTAAATAAATGTAAGACATTATTATTACCTATGTATTTAATTTTATGATTATCTTACAGGGCCTTTACTGAATATGAGAAGCTGTAAAATAATTTTTGTTTGTGCTAGGTTTGAACCTAGTTTAAAGAAGGGAAAAGATGAAGTTACCTCCTAGGATTGTGTGGTGCTCATACTACTTAGATATCATTGAAATTAGCATAAATGTATGCATTTTATGGGCATTAAAATTATCTTTCTTACTAAAATAATGTTGGCACATTTCTGCTATTGTAATCTTATTTTATATCTCAGAGGTTTCAAAAACTTAGAGTTCACTCACACTTTTATTCATTTAATCATTTCAACTTTCAGATATAATGTGTAGAATATAGATTCAGTGGAATATAATACTATCTCAGGGGCCTAATGGAAGGGTGGTCTGACAAGAAGAATGATTGGAGATATTTAAATAATAATTGGACAAAAATAAACCCAATTAAAAAGTTCACATATAGACTGTCAATATTAATGTGTAGATGAAAGTAACAAATTTCAAAGGATGTATGGAAAAGCCTGGGGTCCCAGGAAGAGATTTTTCACAAGGGCAGAGTCATCACAGACAGCCTCCACTAGAGCAATGCCAAGTGAAAATGTGGGGTTAAAGTTGCATCAGAGAATATCCACCAGGCCACGCTTAGTGGAGCTGTGGGAGTGGGACCATCACTGAGACCCCAGAACAGTAGTTGCCAGCATGTGACACCAGCCTGGGAGAGCTGAAGCATGGCCTGAAACCAGGAAGGCCATAGCACCAGGGCTGACTGAGGACTTGGAGGCCCAACCCCTGCACCAGTGTGCAGAGGATGCTGGACATGGAGTCAAGGTAGATTATTCTCAAGCTTTAAGATTTAATGCCTGCCCTGCTGGGTTTTGGACATGGTTAGGACTTGTTACCCCCTTTTGGGGGCTCATTTCTCCACTTCAGAATGAGAATTTCTGTCTTATGCCTGTCCACCCATTGTTTCTCAGAAGTAGGTAATTTGTTTTATTTTCACAGATGAGACACTGGACTTTTTGAGTTGGTCCTGGGACAAAGTGAGACTTTGGAGTTATGGGGATGAAATAAATATACATGTATGTGAGAAGGACATGAGTTTTGGGGGTCCAGACGTGGAATGCTGTGGACTGCATGTTTCACCAAACTCATTGAAGCTTGATCCCTGTTGTAACAGTGTTAAGAGGGTGGGATATCAGACAATGGTAGTGTTGAAGAGTGGGGCCTTGTGGGGAAAATAGGATAATTTAGTCAGTCTTCCTCAGCTCAGGTCTGGTTGGGGGATGAGCAGCACATTCTTAATTCTTTGTAAACAAGTTGTGTGTGTGTGGAGTTAGTGCACATGTGCGCCAATGTATCTTTTTAGTTATTGCTATTGTGTGTTCTTCAGTTTGTGAAGCAGAGCTGGCAGCAGAGCTTGCCTCTAAAAATAGAGCATGTTTACTCTGCTGGCAGTTGCTCAGTTTCAGTTTTTTTTTTTTTTTTATTTTGCCAGTAGCAGTTGAATTTCTGAGTTTCTTTGTGGACTGCTTAGCTCATAGTGCTATGTGTGCTGAATAAAGACTATTCCTTCTTCAACCAAGGATCCAAGGACCTTTTTGCTGGTTACCTAGCTTATAGAACTGCATGTGAAAGGTTTGTGAATGGGCTCAAGGGGTCCGTGAGTACCAGACCCAGCCCTACCTGTACAGGCCTATATGAGGTTATTGGATCATTATGAATATGATCTTGTGAGCAGATTGAAAGCACCTTAATACAGAAATTCTGGCCAAGAAAAGCTGTGAGTGTTCACCTGAACTTTCCCAAAGTGGGATTGGGTAGGACTCTGCCAAGCAGAAAGATCTAGAATGCTGGTCGCCTTTCAAATCTTTCTTTGGAAGACCACTCTGTGAATAATCTTAAGTGTGAGGAATCATTATACTGCTTATTACTTTGTTTTTACACTGTTTGATAAATTAATTGCTTAACTCTTCATAACCCTAAACTCATACAATCAACCTTATAGGTGGGAATTTATCAGTGAATATGTTTGGTATATTTAACTCCATAACATCCAGAAAAATGCTAATACTCTATCTTCCTGCCCAGAGATAAATGAAACTTTCTTTCACAAAGTGAGAAACTGTGAACTTAAGTATAAATGTAAAGGAAGGCATAATGATAAAAGCAATAAACATGTTCATACACGTTTTAGGCTTACTGTTCCCCTAAATCAACCTGACTTTAAATGTAGAAACTTAATATATGTCTAGGTCTTAATTTTCTCATTAATAAACTGTGGGGATCGATATGGTAACCCTGTTGCCACTACCTGTTAACATATTTGAAGCTCTGTACAATTTGGTACTTTGAATTTCACTTTAGCCAAACATTAAGCTTCAATAATCCACTTAAATACAGAAATATCAGTGATTTTTTACACCAGCTTGATAAACAGTGTTTTCTTGTCATGTTTATTCTTGAATATAAAACCATGCAATTTATTAATCACCCCATCCCCTGATGTTTCCCAAGTTCTCTGGTCTTTGTTGGGTTATTAAAAAACAGGCATCATTATCTAGGATAATGCACTTTAACACAACCATATATTTTACACTAAATATGTCTTTCTCAAATACTAACATGTCATCAATTCTAACTTTTCAAACTCTTTTCTAGCCTCCTTATAAAAATCAAATAATTATGAATCTACTAGAAGTGACAAAGTGTAAGTTTCAGAGAATAGAGTAATTTTTAAATGGAGCATGAGTAATGTAAATAAATGAAAAGGAAGTCATTACATGTAGAACATTAATAAAATAAAATTTATCTTGCAACTGAGCATTGATAATTGATAATGTGACTGACTACTGCAGTTGAAGCACTGTGCTTCTACTGTGTAGGATTTTGCAAAGTATCAGACTATTCATTCCCATCACCTTCCAATGTAGTCAATCCTTTCACCTTGTAAAGAAAATGCCTCACCTGTCCTCCATTTGTCAGTTGGCTAAATTCATAGATCAAAAAGTTACTCAGTCTGAATTGGCAGAGGTAATGGGAGGAAAGGATATGTTTTGTTGTTGCCTACATATATGTTCTTTTTTTCTGTCTTTTGGAACTCAGGACCATCATTGGTGTCTTAATGATTGGTATAATATTCAGTTCAATGTTACAAGTCAAGACATAATAAAGATAAACTGAAGAAGAATAAAACTTTATTTTTATTTTTTATATTTATACCCCATTTTCTTTATTAATTTGGTAAATGTTTATGAACTGCCTCATATATACTAAACACTGTGCAATCAGGGACTAGAGATACAATGATGAAAACTCTTTTTATTTCAAGTAGCTTGTTGTCCAGAAGAAGAGATCAATGCATTAACTGTTCCCAACAATGATAAAAATAGTACTAATTTCCATCTGTGGAGTGTTGCTCTGGGTTGATTGTGTCCCCCAAAGTCTCACGTTTTGGAGGCTTGATCTCCATTGTAACAGTGGTAAGAGGGTGGAAAATCCTGTGATGGTTATTGAAATGTGGGGCTTTTAGGAGATGATTAGATTGTGAGGACTGTACCCTTGTGAATGGATTAATCCATTGATGGTTGAATGGGTGGTCATGGGCCTGGTTGTGATGGCTTTAAAATGAGAGCAAGTGAGGAGGTTAACTTACTGTTCTTCAGCCTGTTCACCATGTGGTGCCCTGCTGTTACTGTGGAGAGTCAAAAGCAAGAAAAAAAGTCCTCACTAGATGTGTTCCCTGGACTTTGGACTTCCCAGCCTCAAGAACTGTAAGAAATAAATTCTATTTCATTATAAATTACCCAGTTTTAGGTATTATAAGCAACAGAAATGGACTAATAAAAGTATTTACTATGCATCAGACACTGTACTTTTCATACCTTTACATAAATGATGTCATCTGTTTGTCACCACAACCCCATGAGGTAGATATTATAATGACATTTATCAGACTAGGAATCAGGCTTAGGAAGCTAACTTGCTCCAAGTTTCCTAACAAGTCCATGACAGAACAAATAGTGATACCTGAGCTCTTTGACTTCAGAGCCAAAGCTCATAACAATGGGACACATTTTTTTTTTTTTTTGGCATTTTGGTGAGTGGTCTGCCAAGTTTTATTATTGTGTATTCCTTTGTATTTTCCAGCATTGCCCAAATGTTTTCCTAATCACATCAGGCATGGCCCAGAAACTCCTTTTTATGTCACCACAGCTTCAGTAAACTGACACTGAGGGATTTTTTTTTTTTTTAATTTTGTCAATATACAATGTAGTTAGTTATTGTGTCCCATCACCAAAACCTCCCTCCATCCTCCCTCTCCCCCCTCCCACCCAGGTGTGTCCCCTCCATTTTCTTCTTGTAAGAACTTAAAAAAAAAAAAGTTGTGGTTGTTATATCTTCCTCTCCCCCCCCCCTCTGGGTATTCTATTCTATTCCATTGATCAGTGTCTCTGTTTTTGTACCAGTACCATGCTGTTTTGGTTATTATGGCTTTGTAGTATAGTTTAAAGTCAGGTAGAGTAATACCTCCAGCTTTTTTTTTTTTTGCTCAGCGTTGCTTTGGCTATTCGTGGTCTTTTGTTATTCCAGATAAATGACTGTATAGTTCTTTCCATTTCTGAGAGAAATGTCATAGGAGTTTTGATGGGGATTGCATTGAATTTGTATATTACTTTGGGTAGTATAGTCATTTTCACTATATTGATTCTTCCAATCCAGGAGCATGGGATGTCTTTCCATCTTCTTGTATCCTCTCTAATTTCTCTCAGGAGTGGTTTATAGTTCTCGTTATAGAGATTTTTCACGTCCTTAGTTAGTTCAATTCCTAGGTATTTTATTTTTTTGGCAGCTATTGTGAATGGGCAGGCTTTCTTGATTTCTCTTTCTGCTTGTTCACTATTGGTGAATAGAAATGCTACTGATTTTTGTGTGTTGATTTTGTATCCTGCTACTGTGCTGAACTCTTTTATCACCTCTAAGAGTTTTTTTGTAGATGATTTGGGCTGTTCGATATATAGGATCATATCGTCTGCAAACAGGGACAGTTTGACTTCATCCTTTCCAATCTGGATGCCCTTTATTTCCTTCTCAATTCTGATTGCTCTGGCTAATACTTCCAATACTGTGTTGAATAGGAGTGGTGAGAGTGGGCATCCTTGTCTGGTTCCTGTTCTTAAAGGAAAAGCTTTTAGTTTTTCCCCATTCAGGATGATATTGGCGGTGGGTTTATTATATATGGCTTTGATTATGTTGAGATACTTTCCGTCTATACCTAATTTATAAAGGGTCTTTGTCATGAATGAGTGTCGGATCTTATCTAATGCTTTTTTGGCATCAATAGAGATGATCATATGGTCCTTGTGTTTGATTTTGTTAATATGGTGGATCACATTTATTGATTTGTGTATGTTGAACCAACCTTGCTTCCCTGGGATGAATCCCACTTGATTGTGGTGAATGATCTTACATATGTGCTGTTGTATTCTGTTTGCTAATATTTTATTGAGGATTTTTGCATCTATATTCATCAAGGATATTGGCCTGTAGTTTTCTTTCTTGGTTATATCTTTATCTGGTTTTGGTATCAGGATGATGTTTGCTTCGTAGAATGTGTTTGGAAGCTTTGCTTCTGTTTCAATCTTTTGGAATAGTTTGTAAAGAATCGGTGTCATTTCCTCTTTGAATGTTTGGTAAAATTCTGCTGTGAATCCATCTGGTCCCGGGCTTTTCTTTTTTGGGAGCTTTCTGATAACATCTTCAATCTCCTTTAATTTTATCGGTCTGTTCAGGTTTTCTATATCTTCTTGGTTTAATTTTGGAAGCTTGTGTGAGTCCAGGAATTTATCCATTTCCTCCAGGTTTTCGAACTTGTTGGTGTATAGCTGTTTATAGTAGTCTCGGATGATTCCTTGTATTTCATTTGGGTCAGTTGTAATATCACCTTTTTCATTTCTAATTTTTGTTATTTGAATCTTCTCTCTTCTTTTTTTTGTTAGCCATGCAAGTGGTTTGTCGATTTTGTTTATCTTTTCAAAAAACCAACTTTTTGATTTGTTGATCTTTTGTATTGTTTTTTGGGTTTCCATTTCGTTAAGTTCTGCTCTGATCTTGATGATTTCTTTCCTTCTGCTAACTTTAGGTTTGGATTGTTCTTGTTTTTCTAGTTCTTTAAGGTGCATTATTAGATTGTTCACTTGCCAGCCTTCCATTTTTCTGAGGTAGGCGTTTAATGCAATAAATTTCCCCCTTAGTACTGCCTTTGCTGTATCCCACAAGTTTTGGTATGATGTATCATTATTTTCATTAGTTTCAATAAATTTTTTTATTTCCTGTTTGATTTCTTCTTGGACCCATGTGTCGTTAAGAAGAATGTTGTTTAGTTTCCATGTGTTTGTATACTTTCCAGTGTTTTGTTTATTATTGATTTCTAGTTTTAATCCATTGTGGTCTGAGAAAATACATGGGATAATTCCAATTTTTTTGAATTTGTTGAGACTTGATTTGTGTCCTAATACGTGATCTATCCTGGAGAATGATCCGTGTGCTGATGAGAAGAATGAATATTCTGAGGTTGTTGGATGGAATGTTCTGTAGATATCTGCCATGTCCAATTGGTCTAAAGTTTTGTTAAGTTCTTGTGTTTCTCTGCTAATTCTTTGCCTGGTTGATCTATCCAAAATTGACAGTGGGGTGTTCAGGTCGCCTGCTATTATAGTATTAGTGTCTATTTCCTTTTTTAGTTCTAATAGAGTTTGTTTTATAAATCTGGGTGCTCCAACATTGGGTGCATACATATTTATGATTGTTATGTCTTCTTGATGTATCAGTCCTTTTATCATTATGTAGTGACCCTCATTGTCTCTTTTTATGGTTTTTAGTTTAAAGTCTATTTTGTCTGATATGAGTATAGCTACTCCAGCTCGTTTTTCTTTTCTGTTTGCTTGGAAGATCTTTTTCCATCCTTTCACTCTTAATCTATGTGAGTCTTTATGGGTGAGGTGGGTCTCTTGTAGGCAGCATATAGTTGGGTCCATCTTTCTTATCCAGTCAGCCAATCTGTGTCTTTTGATTGGGGAATTTAAACCCTTAACATTAAGAGTTGTTATTGAGAGGTGTTGCTTTATTCCTAGCATTTAATTATTTTTTTGGTTTTCTTAAGTGATATTTGTTCCTTGCTTTCTGTTTTGCTGTTTGTTTTCTGTGTTACAATGGGACACATTTTAACATAGAGGCATGTATAAAAGGTTAAGGTAGTGCATGGATAAATGAATAATTTTATACCAAATTAGGAAGGGGAAAACTTGTGAAAAACCTACATAGAGAAAAAGACAAACTCTTGGGCCCTGGAGGGTAAAAGGTTATTCAGTAAGCAGAGGAAATAGAATTAGGAAGGGGAGAAGAGGCTAAGGAAGATGGGTATAAGCAGAGGAAATAGAATTAGGAAGGGAATTGAGTGGATGCTGTCATCTGAAAAAGGTGGGTAGTGTGAGGTGGTTAGTTTTCTAAGCCTGAGGTGTGGAATGGAGCAAAACTGAATGGATGAGCCTGAGTGTGTGGGAGTTGGCTTGAAATGCTATATTTAACCTCATCAGCATTTATCATTCTCAGTCTTTTGGATATTAGCCATCCTAACTGGAGTGAGATGGTATCTCAAAGTGGTTTTGATTTGTATTTCCCAAATGCTGACTGATGCTGAGCATTTTCTCATGTGTCTGTTGCCTTTCATATATCTTCCTTTGAGAAATGCCTATTCAGCTCCTTTGCCAATTTTTTAATTGGGTTACTTGTTTTTTTGCTGTAAAGCTGTTTGAATTCCTTGTATATTCTGGATATTAATCCTTTGTCAGATCTATATTTTGCAAATATTTTCTCCCATTCTGTTGGTTGTCTTTTCACTCTGTTAATTGTTTCTTTTGCTGTGCAGAAGCTTTTTAGTTTGACATAATCCCATTTGTTTATTTTTTCCTTTGGTTGTCTGTGCTTTGGGGGTCATATTCATGAAGTCTGTACCCAATGCTACTTCCTGGAGTGTTTCCCCTATGTTTTCTTTAAGGAGTTTTATTGTTTCAGGATGTATATTTAATTCTTTAATCCATTTTGAATACAAAATGGTGCAGCCTTTATGGAAAATAGTGTGGAGTTTCCTTAAACAATTACAGATTGATCTACCATATGACCCAGTTATTCCACTTCTGGGAATATACGCAGAGGAATGGAAATCATCATGTTGAAGGGATACCTGTGCTCCACGTTTACTGCAGCACTATTTACAATAGCTGAGAGTTGGAATCAGCCCAAATGTCCATCATCAGATGAGTGGATAAGGAAACTGTGGTATATCTACACAATGAAATACTACTCTGCTATAAAAAAGAATGGAATACTACCATTCACAGCAATATGGATGGACTTAGAAAAAATTATGTTAAGTAAAATAAGTCAGGCATAGAAAGAGAAATACCATGTTTTCACTTATTTGTGGGAGCTAAAAATCAATCAATCAATAAATATACAAACAAATGGGGGGGTGGGGAAGAAGACACAAAAATCACAATAATTCCTTGAACTTGTTAAGACAAGTGAACAGATATGATGTTGAAGGGGGGAGGGTAAAAAGTAATTGGTAAAGGGACATAAAATCAACTGCATTGTATATTAATAAATTAAAATAAAACATAAATAAATAAAAATAAAAATAAAGAGCATTTAATCTCAATTAATATTATACAATCATCTTTAACTATCATTATGCATTCACCAAGTTATTAGAATAATCAATTACAACAATTTAAAAATACTAAAAAAAGAAATATTAAATTTAAACTGCATTAAAGAGTTAAGACTTTATGTGAATATAGATATTTCAAAATTTTTTTGTACATATTATTTCATTTTGTTTTTATTAGCATATACATTATTACATATCATAATTAATCCTTATGCCCCTTACTCAAGCAATCACTCCCCAATCTTACTACCTCCTCACCCCCCATCTCTAGTATCCTTAGGTTTATTCTCTCTTTCTGAAAGTTCAACATATTTAGTGGTCCATTCTTTCTTCCTCCCTTCCTCCCTCCCTCCCTCCCTCTCTTCTTTCCTTCTTTCTTAGCACCCAATTATGACTGAGGACATGCGTATTTTTCTTTCTGTGTCTGGCTTCTTTCACTTAACATAATATTCTCCAGGCTCATCTATGTTCCTGCAAAGGTGAGAACTTCATTCTTTTTTATGGCTGAGTAGTATTCCATTGTGTGTATTCCATTGTGTGTATACACACACCACATTTTCCTTATCCAGTCATCTGTCGATGGACATTTAGGTTGGTTCCATATTTTGACTATTGTAAATAGAGCTGTGATGAACATGGGTGTGCAGTTATTTCAACAGGATGATTTCCATTCCTTTGTATATATACCTAGTAGTGGGATTGCTGCTGGATCATATGGTAGTTCTATCTGTAGTTGTTTGAGAAAACTCCATACTGTTTTCTAATTGTAAATTAGAAATGTCTGTTCTAATTTACAATCCCCCCAACAGTATAGAAGAGTTCCCCTTCCCCTACATCCTCACTAGCATTTGTTATTCTTGATCTTTTAAATAATGGCTGGTATAACTGGGGTGAGATGATATCTCAATGTGGTTTTGATTTGCATTCCCATGATAATTAGTGATGTTGAGCATTTTTTCATGTACCTGTTGGCCATTTGTATGTCTTTTTTTGAAAACTGTCTATTTATCTCCTTTGCCCATTTTTTAATTGGATTATTTGTGTTTTTACTGTACAGTTGTATGAGTTCCTTATACATTCTGAATCTTAATTCCTTGTCAGATGCATAGTTTATAAATATTTTCTCCCATTCTGTAGGTTGTATTTCCACTCTGTTGATTATTCCCTTTGCAGTTCAGAAGCTTTTAAGTTTTATATCCCATTTATTTATTTTTTCTTTTGTTGCTTGTGCTTTTGGGCTCTTATTCATAAAGTCTTTGTCCAATCCTACTTCCTGATGTGTTTTCCCTATGTTTTCTTTTAGTAATTTTATGGTTTGGGGTCTTATATTTAAGTCTTTAATCCATTTTGAGTTGATTTTGGTATATGGTAGAGATGTGTTTCCCCTATGTTTTCTTTTAGTAATTTTATGGTTTGGGGTCTTATATTTAAGTCTTTAATCCATTTTGAGTTGATTTTGGTATATGGTAGAGATGTGTTTCCCCTATGTTTTCTTTTAGTAATTTTATGGTTTGGGGTCTTATATTTAAGTCTTTAATCCATTTTGAGTTGATTTTGGTATATGGTAGAGATACAGGTCCAGTTTCATTCTCCTGCATATGGATGCCCTATTTTCCCAGCACTATTTATTGAAGAGGCAGTCTTTTCCCCAATGTATCTTCTTGTTGCCTTTGTAAAAGATCAGTTGGCTGTATGTGGGTTGATTTCTGGATTCTCTGTTATGTTCCATTGGTCTGATTGTATGTTTTTATGCCAGTGCCATACTGTTTTAGTTACAATAGCTTTGTAATACTTTATTCATTCATTTATTTATTTTTTGGCATCTGGTCAGTATGGGGATCCAAACCCTTGAACTTGGTGTTAAAACATCACACTCTAACCAACTGAGCTAACCAGCCAGCCACTAGCTTTGTAATATAATTTGAAGTTGGGTAGTGTTATGCCTCCAGCTTTATTTATTTATTTATTTATTTTTTGCTCAGTATTTCTTTGGCTATTTAGGGTCTTTTGTTGTTCTACATGAATGTTGGGTTTGTTTTTTTCTTTTTCTGTGAAGAATGTCATTAGTATTTTTATGGGGAGTGTATTGAATCTGTAGTATGAGTAGTATGGACCTTTTCATGATGTTAATTCTTCCAATCCAAGAGCATGGTATGTATTTCCACCATTTTGTGCCCTCTTTAATTTCTTTCAGTTGTGTTTTTGATAGAGTTTGTATGTTTTGTTCCCCCCAAACTCATGTGGAAATGTGATACACAATGTGGCAGTGCTGGGAACTGTATGGGTCATGGTGGCAGATCCCTCATGAATGGATTAATACTCATGCTGGGGGGGTGGTCATGAGTGAGTTCTCATTCTATTAGTTCCCATGAGAGCTGGTTGTTTAAAAAGATTCTGGCACTCCCCCACCCTTGCTTCTTCTCACCATGTAATCTGCTTGTACCTGTCAGCTGCCTGCTGCTTTCTGCAATGAGTAGAAGTAGCCTGAGGCCTGTGCCAGATACAGCTGTCCCAGAATCATAAGCCAAATAAACTTCGGTTCTTTGTTAATTACCCAGTCTCAGGTATTCTGTTATAGCAACACAAAGATGGACTGATAGAGTTTTGTAGTTCTCATTTTAGAGATCTTTCACCTCCTTGTTTAAATCATTAGATAAAAAATATTTTATTTTTTTGGTGACTATTGTAAATGGGCTTGTTCTCTTGACTTCTTTTTCTTCTATTTCATTATTGGAGATGCAAGCATGGTTCAACATATGCAAGTCAATAAATGTGATACACCACATCAACAAAACCAAGGATGAAAACCATGTGATTATCTCAACAGATGCAGAAAAGCATTACACAAAATTCAATATCCCTTCATGATAAAGACTCATAGCAAATTAACTACAAAAGGAAATTAACACAACAAAAGCTGTTTATGACAAACCAATCACCAATATCATCCTGAATGGGGAAAAGCCACTCTTACCATTCCTATTTAATATAGCATTGTAAATACTAGCCAGGACAATCAAGCAACTAAAAGAAATAAAGGGCATCCAGATTGGAAAGGACAAAGTCAAACTGTCCCTGTTTGCAGATGACATGATCTTATATGTAGAAAGACCTAAAGACTCTACCACAAAACTTAGATCTGATTGCAATTTTATTAATGTTGCAGGATACAAAATCAACACCCCCAAATCTAGAGCATTTTATATTCCACATTATTTTTAGCAGGAAATGCCAAAATCATCTCTTTTCTGGATCTGGCAACTGAGAAGAGTAGATTGGAGTAGGCAGAGACTAAATAATGAGATGTATTAGAGTTATTGAAAATGTTGGCAGGAGATAAATGAACCTTAATTTAAACAGTAGTTATATGAAAAGAGAGGAAAAATGCAAGAGAAAATTCCAAGTGAAACCAATTTAATGTGAAGGGGAATGAGGAGTTTAGAATTATCTAATGTTGATAGATTTGGTAATAGGGTGAATGAGAAAACATTAACAGGGATAAGAAAAACAGATGAATGAGCAGGTCTGAGGGAAGTAAATGAGTATAGTTATGAAAATAGTTATGAAATGTTAAGTTTCAGGAAACTGTGGTATAGCCAGGTTGAGATGTCAGGAGATGTGGATAAGATAGTGCAACTGTCTTTTACATAACAATAAAGCGAAAACGTACAATGCTGACTCAAAAATTGTAGCAGAGAATTCCTGACAGAGAAAATACTGATGGCCACTGTGAAGGACACACTCTCATTAGTCATCTGTGACCATTTGCTTTGCTCTTCACTGCTTGGCATCAGTTTTTGTTTAAAAGCAGAAATTCTTTCTTCATGAACAATCTTCTCTGAATTTGTGCCTAGGGTGGTTATGAGGGAGTATGGGTTAGGAGATATTAAATCTTATTACTCAAGTTGAAGAATTAGAGTTATCCTTTAAAGTAGATTAGGGAAAATTATTTATAAATGTCTTTATTTTCTGAATAGTTCCCTTTTACTAAGTATTTTTACTTTTGGATTTGGGTTATTACTTTTCTATATATGAATTATTTAAATAAATAAACATGATTAGACTTTTAAATATTATTTTAAGTTACCTTTCTCTGATGTGTGATATTAAGAAATGTAAATAGAATTTTTCCAAGTCAGAATTCCTAGAAATTTTTAGTGTTGGTAAATCTAATTTTTAGGTACTCAGGTAAAATTCTGTTAGTCTATTAGTCAGTTAGGTATACAAGTTATTATTCTGGTGGCTGAGCATTTTAACAGAAACAAACAAAAAAATCACAAATGTTCCATATTTATACATATTTGACTCAATTTCATGACACAACCAATAGATCTATAGCAATCTTCTGTTTTAAGTTTACATTTTTTCTTTTAAAGGATAGATACACATTAAACAATTATTAAGACCTTTAAATCTGAAAAGAACTTTTCACCTGCTACCTCATTTTATACTTTAAAATGGTCTGAGAAGATATTCATAATTCATTTTACAGATAAAAACAGATGCTATAAGATTAAATATAAAATATGTGACAAGTCCATCTTCTAGTTTTACCAAGTATAAAGTAAAATAATTGGTCCTTAATCTGTAATAAGAGTACAGATTATTATTAATAATAATAAATATTATTTTATTAATGAAATTTTATTAACAAAATAAAATTACAGATCCGTTACTAAAAAAATGTTAACTGCCTTGTGAATAACTGAGAATTCAGTACATATACAACGTGTCTTTTCTCAGTTGATTTAAACATTGGTGTACCATGAAAAATCAATCAAATGATTTCGATTGTAAGATGATTAATGCAGCAACAAATCAATTTCTCCTTTGATTTTTGTTCAACAGATTCTCTTTTCCTCTGTTTCTATCTCTGTTTCTCTATTACTACCTTTTTCTTCCTCTCTCTCATGTTTCTGAAAAACAAAACAAAACAAGCTTTTGGATCTGGTTTTTCTATTAAGGAATTATCATCCAGGTGCAACTATGTTATATGGGAGAAAAAGGAAAGGTAAGAAAAAGAAAGCAATATTTGATATTGTGTCCTTTCTTCACCTCTTCTGACCTTTTCTCACCTCTATATCTTCCTCTCTTTCTTGCCTTTCTCACTCCTCAGGCTTAGAACAATGAAATAATGGGAAGTTTCACCTATGCCACTAGAGAGATGTTATTCAAAGGGAAGAGAAATAAAATATTTAGTGCTTTGACACAGTCTGTGACCTGATTCTTTTTATTGCTATAGTTCGAGGATGTTAAAAGGATTTTATTAATGTGTTTGGGGGCTAAACACAGACTTGCTGTATAGTGTTTTATATCTGTATGATCTTACTTGGTAAAGTTCTTTCTGTTTAATTAATCATGTAATGATTTAAATGCTAATAACTTTTTTCAGCTAAAATTTCAGTTATTTATTTTGTAACATGCTGCTGATCATAGGCTTGATAGTGACCAAGTCAATATCTAGGCCTTGTAGATGAGTTCACAGGCAGTTCACACCAATGCCCTTGTCTTCTGTTTTCCAATTCTAGATTAATTTTCTAAAGAGAGGCTTGTCAAATTCCCAAGGAGATCGTATAAGTGATGAGGCGGCCATCTCTTTTAGAGGAGGTTTATTTATAAATTACTTTCCATTCAATTTAATAAATGTCCTTGGTTTTCATCAATAAAAATAATATCATTGAATTGAACTGTTTGGTGAATATCATATTCCATATAAGTTATGGGAGTAAAATATTTTTTATAATTATGAATTATAGTTTTATTTCCATTTTGAAAAGTGATACTATTATGATCAAGGATAATAATGAATTATGTCTTAAATTATTACAAATAATCTTTTAAACACAGGGTATTGTATTTTTTATATACATTACTATGAATATTAGTTGATTAAAAGTAATTATGTTTAGGATATTAACTCATGATCTCATTGTAGGTAATATTTCATGCTTTGATATAGAACTTGGTATAAAATTTCTGAGGAAAAATTACCTGTAGTTCTATATGATTCAATCTACAATAATCTAAAAGCTAAAATAATCAATATTGAGGGAAGAGGTGAAATGAAAACATTCCCGTAATGGTGCAAAGTGCTAATTGTGCAGTTTTCCTGAGAACAGAATGAGTCATTTGTGTGTGTCAGAACTGCAGTGTATCTCTGCTTCCATCTTTCCAACATTTTACAGTGCTACACTCAGAAATTAACTACTAACAAAAATTACAAAAACTTCTTTGGCATTGAAATAATAATTTGAGTCTTAATCTTAATATTTTGATTTATTTTTCTTACCTGAAAATATTTATGGACAAATCAATTAAAAACTCTGATGTTTAAACTATCTTGTTAAGGAAAGTGACAAGGACATGGTTAAAGAGGATGAATCAATACAGCGAAAAGCAAAATGAAGTATGTGGGGTAATTATAGAGCTAACGAGCTAGTTAATCATTTTGAGAACAAGCTACTGCTTCCATTTGCTTTATCTGGTGGGAGGTTTAAATAGATGACTTTTTGAGTTCTCATAGGATCTAGGATTCTATGGCTCTGCAATTTAACTATTTAAGTAATTTATTATTTGGGTACTTAATTAGAAAGTTGGAGGAGTATATTATGTCTTTTAGGCCATTACGATAATGCTCTCAGGCACCTTGCTCAGAGGAAAGTTAATATCCAAAGTACTCAACTTATTATTGTGGTGTTCTGGTTCAATGAACAGGTGAAAATGGTAAATTGTCAAAAACCAAGCAACAGACACAAAGTATTCTTGTTTCTTTCCCATGTCTACAATGGTATCCTGAGATTATCAACCTATTCATTGTATCAGTCAATGCAGGCAAACTAAAATTTTGAATGAAAATAACAATAAAAATAAATGGACTGATTCATAGATTAAAGTAAATTATCTTGTTCTATTTTATATCATGAAGACTTAGCCTATCACTTGAGGAGAATAAATGGGGATGTTAGAGAGACATTTTATTAACTTCGGTCACCTAGGGTATAATTAAATTCATTCTAACTCCCTAGAGCCATATATCCTAAAAGGCAGCCCAGTGATTGAAAGAGGTTATGGATCTCTCTAGCTACTACATTTCCACCATTAGAGAGTAACTTTATTCTGAGGAGTGCTGAATCTATTAAAGTATAAATTATGAAATTGCAATTCTGGTACAGTGGAACATAATTTTGCTAAGGAAAAAAGTACAAAAGCTTCTATAATATGTGTATTTTAAGTCCCCTCTTTATATTCATATTTTTATAGAATTCACACACACACACAGACACACACACAAAACATATGTATATAAAATAAAAGATTAGATTAAATCGAATTGCTACTTCTATAATATGTGTATTTTAAGTCCCCTCTTTATATTCATATTTTTATAGAATTCACAGACACACACACAAAACATATGTATATAAAATAAAAGATTAGATTAAATCGAATTGCTATTTCTTGTTCTAGAGGAACCGTTCTTTCTGACATGGGATAAACCTTATTTACATTGGTTGTTCTGGTATGAAATTATTAAAAGGTACCTCTTATTCTCAAAAGTGTCCCAGTTAAGACAGCAAAGTCTCCCATGACTTTAACTAATACATAATGTTAGTTATCTCCTTGAATCATAAATTGAATGCATTATATTCCTACCAAGGCCCTAACCTATGAAACGTTAGAAGCCTAATGAAGGTCTTAAGCCTTCATATAAATGTAAAAGGATGTGCAGTGTTTTCAGTGATTTCAAGTGCATTCCATCATGGTATCATATCAAATTTCTTTTCTGAGACTTTCAACAAAGCTATAAAATTTCTGCTTTTCTCTTTTTCAAAAGTAATGAATAAGATTTGATTGATCCAATCACAATATAATCAACATACATGTGAAATGCTAAATAGGGTAAAAATAACATACTTCAGATTCTTCAACAACAAAAATTTCAGAATATACTAATGAATTTTTAAACTTTCTATTACTTTTATTCTCTTCATTTACCTTTTAAGTGATATTAAGTCAGATTGGGGATGATTGATATAAAAAACTATTTCAAATTTCAAAAGAAATTGTAATTTTTCACACAATTTTAGATTTTACTTTCAGGAAAAAGGCAAACAATAATGTGCTGAAAATAGACAATAATGATTATTAATTAAGGTAATTTCCATTTTATGGAGACTTCAAATTAATAATATAATGTTGTGTTCACAGATTCGATCAGGTAGTTCATTTTTTTCAAGTTCAAATTATCTCTGAAGTAATGACCTTTTGAGAAATAATGGTTCTCTTTCAGAGTTTCTAAACCTGAGTTTACTTTGATTTCAAAATCACCCCAAATTATGATTGCATCTGCTAGATAGATACTCAGGAAGTGTTACTAAGTGACTGCCTCATATACTGCTAGAAAATCTTATTGATATGAAACCATAATGAAATTTATTTGAATTTGATGAAAGACAAAGGATTTGTACTTCTTCTAGATCTGTAGCTTGAACTTTCACTGCTATGTTTACACTCACCTGAAAACAAACGTAATAAAACAAAATCAAGGAGGTTAGATCTGTATATCCAGGAGTTGGTGGGGGGATTTTGTCATTTTTTTGTGGCTGTTTGTGTTTGTACATGTGTGTAACTCATACCAGATTAGTTTTACGTATTGAGTTAGCTCACTGTGATGTTAGCTAAAATTAGAAAGACCAAGTTTCAAGGAATCTACCAAAGACAACTCACCAGGTTTTTGGCTAAGGCAAGATCCTGAATAATTTAGTGAGTGAGATGGGCTTCTGAAATCTGGAGTTATTTTTAGACAGACTATGCTAATCTCAGTCTGCAAGGTTAGAAGATTTTGATCTTTGTTTTGCTTGTGTCACTCTGCAACATTCCAGGATAGGGTGTTTTATTTTCAGGAAGTGCTGCGATAGTGAAGACCCTAAGGGTAAGAAAGGGTATGCTTATTCATCCCTTTAATTTTTTGAATCATTTGATTCCACTGTGTATACGTTTCCTCTTATTTTTCCTCTTTTTCTCCCATGTAATACATTTTCAGCTGAATGATAATTTCTTAACAGAAAAAACAAATCCAAAAGTTTGTTTTGTTTTGTTTTTCAGAAACTTGAGAGAGTAGAAGAGAAAGATGGGTTATTGTGGCAGTTAATTTTATGAATCGACTGGAACACAGGATGCCCAGCTATATAAATTAAACATTATTTCTGGATGTTTCTGTGAGGATGTTTCTGGAAGATTAGCATTTGAATTGGTGGACTGAGTAAAGCAGATGGCCCTCCCCAATGTGGGTGGACATCATGCAATCCCTTCAGGGCCTGAATAGAACAAAAAGGCTGAGAAAGATTGAATTTGCTCTCCCTCTTCCTGATTGCATGAGCTGGGACACTGATCTTCTCCTGCCCTTGGTGATCTTGATTCTCGGGCCTTCAGATTTGGACTAGAATCTGCATCATTAGTCCTCTGGCTCACAGGCCTTCGAATGGCCACTGTCTTTCCTGGGTCTCCAGGTGGCAGAGAACAGATAATGAGACTTCTCAGTCTATATAATCTCTTCAGCCCAGAACTTATAATAAATATATATACACACACATACATATATAAACAAATTCATACATTCATTCAAATATGTATAATTTTCCTGAGAAACAAAACCAATTGGATACATACATATATTTTCACTCTATATATTTTCATATGTTCAATAAAATTGTAGATATATCCTATATAATGTTCTGGGAGAAATCTTGGAGCAAATTATATGGTCTTGTAAGGCAAAGATGTTATTTAGGTTGCATGTCACAGATAGGTCTGTGTTTCTATTTGAATGTCTTCTTAGAAGCTAATTGTATAAAAGAACAGATTTATAATTTTAGTGCAATGAGTAGTGGTGAAGGTTTATATAACTGTATCAGTTCATTCTTGTTGCTTATAACAAAATACTTGAAACTGGGTGATTTATAAAGGAAACGAAATTTATTGCTTACAGTTTCTGAGGCTGGGAAGTCCAATGTCCATGTGGTGGTGGTGACAGTGATTCAGAGGTCTCACATTGCAAGATGGTGGAAGCAGAGAGAGCAGAGAGAGACACAGCCTCCTCTTCTTTTAAAGCCCTCAGAACCATGCCCTTGACTGCCATTTTTAATCCATTCGTTACTGCATGGTCCTACCACCCAATCATCTCTTCAAGGCTCCACCTTTCGATTACTGTAATAGGATTTCCCACCCTCTTAACAATCACAGTGGGAGCTAAGTTTCTAATACATAAAACTTAGAAGACAATTCAAGCCTCAGTGAGTTTTGGGGGGACATAATTCAATCCACTACACTCTGCTCCTGGCCCCCAAAATGCATGTCCTTTTCACGTGCTAATACATTCATTTCATCCAAGTCTTGACTTGTTTGAACTCAAAAGTCCGAAGTTCAAAGTCCCATCTGCGAAATCAATACAAGTTATCTACTTCCAAGATACAATGGTGGGACAAACATAAGGTACATATTCCCATTCCAAAAGTAAGAAGTTGGCCAAAAGAAAGGTGTAACAGATCCCAGACGAGTCTGAAACCCAGACATGCAGGCATTAAATCTCAAAGCTGGAAAATCAGGTACTTTGATTCCATGTTTTATGTCCTCTGTGTGCTGGTGTGGGGGTTGGGTCCCCAAGTCCTCTGGCAGCTCCACTCCTATGGCTTTCCTGGTCTCAGGTGATGCTTTAGCTCTCACAGGCTGGCATTACACACTGGTAGCTCCACAGGTCTGGAGTCTCCACGGTGGTCCCAGTCTCACTGCTCCACTAGGCATGACGCTGATAGGGTTTCTCTTCTGCAACTCTGACCCCACATTTCCACTTGGCATTGCTCTAGTGAAGACTGTCTGTGGTGACTCCACCCCTGTGACAGATCTCTTCCTGGGTCCCCAGACTTTTCCATACATCTTCTGAAATCTGAGTGGAGACTCCCAAGCCTCCACAGCTCTGGCATTCTGTGGGCCTGCAGTCCTAACACCACATGGATGCTGCCAAGGCTTCCAGATTGTATTTTCTAAAGCTGTGGGTCCAGCCACACCTGGTCCCAATTTAGCCACAGCTGGAGCAGCCAAAGCAGCTGGAGTGCTGGAGTGGAATGTTTTAGTCCGTTTTGTGTTGCCATGACAGAAATACCCGAGACTGGGTAATTTAAAAGGAAAAGAGGTTTATTTGGCTACAGCTGCATCTGGCATGGGCCTCAGGCTGCTTCTACTCATGGCAGAAAAATAGCAGGCAGCTGGAGGTACAAGGAGATCACATGGCGAAAGGAAGCAAGAGAAAGGATGCAAGAGAGAGAGAGAGAAAGAGAGAGAGAGAGAGAGAGAGAGAGAGAGAGAGAGCATGCCAGGGTCTTTCTAAGCAACAAGCTCTCATGGGAACTAATAGAGTGAGAACTCATTGATTAATACCCCCTTCCCCGGGGAGAGCATTAATCCATTCACAAGGGATCTGCCCCAAGACTCAATCAGTTTCCAATACTGCCACATTGGAGATCAAATTTCCACATGAGTTTTGGAGGGAACAACACATCCAAACTCCATCAGGGAAGCAGCTTCCCAATGTGGTCCTGAGCAGCGAGCCTGTGGATGGTGCCTCAGACCTGTTCTCCAAGACCGTTTTGTCTCCCTAGGTCTTTGGGCCTGAAATGGAAGGGTTGGCCCCAGTGGCTTCTGCAATGCCTTCAGGGCCTTTTTCTCCTTCTCTTGATAATCCTGTTCTTTTGTGTTAGTCTTCTTAGCTAATGGTCACGGGGCTGCACCATTGCATGCTCTCTGCTTCTCTACCACATGGCCAGGCTGCAAATTTTCTAAATCTTTACACTCTGCTTCCCTTTTAAATTCTGGCTTCACATCAAGCCTTTGCTGCCATAACTCAGCATAGGCTCTTGCAAGTAGCCATGCAGCTTCCTTAATGTTTTGCTGGTTAGAAATTTCTTCTGCCAAATACTCTGGTTCATAGCTCCTAAGTTCCGACTTCCACACAGTCCTAGGGCATGGACAGAATGCAGCCAAGTTCCTTGCAAGTATGATCTTTGCCTCAGTTTCTGAAAAACTCCTTATTTCTATCTGGCACCTCCTTAGAATGGTCTTTACAGTCCATATTTCTATCAGCATTCTGCTCACCACCATTTAACTGGCCTGTAAAACATTCCAAACTTTCACTTTCTCTTTTTCTTTTGCTGAGTCCTCCAAACTTCTCCAAACTTTGCGCATTACCCAGTTCCAAAGCTGCTTCCGCATCTTCAGGTATCTGTATAGCAGCACCCCACTCCTCGATACCAATTTTCTGTATTAGTCCTTTTTTGTTGCTTATAACAAAGTACCTGGAACTGGGTAATTTATAAGAAAATGCAATTTATTGCTTACAGTTTCTGAGGCTGGGAAGTCCAAAGTCCATATGGTGGTTGTGACAGTGATTAAGGGATCTCACATTGCAAGACGGTGGAAGCAGAGAGAGAGAGACAGCCTCCTGTTCTTTTAAAGCCCTCAGAACCACACCCTTGACCACCATTTTTAACCCATTCACTACTGCAGGGTCCTACCACACAATTGTCTCTTCAAGGCTCCACCTTTCAATTACTATAATAGGATTTCCCACCCTCTTAACAATCACAGTGGGAGCTAACTTTCTGATACATAAAACTTAGAAGACAATTCAAGCCTCAGTGAATTTCAGGGGGTCATAATTCAATCCACTACAATAACTATACTAAAAATACTAATATTTTAATTAAAGAGTTAATTTGCTATAAAAGAAAAGGAAATGGGCTTTGGAGTTTGTCTATCTATCCATCTTCTTATCTTGGGTATGTTGCTTAGCTGTGGACCTTGGATAAATGGTTATCTTTTCTGACAATAATTATTAATAACAAACAGAAAGTTAGAATTTTATTAAAGCCCCCAGGAGATGGTGTTTTCTTATTTATGAAGGGATCAAAGTTAACTTTCATATGTGTTTCACTTCATCCTTAATGTCCAACTTCCCAAACCACTGGACTTCTTAACCACCATGACTCCATGCCTTTACCCATGGATTCCTTTAGCTCCTCTAATTTTCCTTCCTTTTTTTGCCTAACTTCATCTCTCAGGCCAAGTATGTACTAATAACAACTCAGAGGCACAAAGAACTAATGGGTTATTTCATATGATTTTTCTCAATCTTTTTGGTGAGGAACATATTTTTTTAACTGCCTCCATTTTTTAATGAAAAAAGGAAACAGCTCTGAATTCTTCGGAAATCTTCCATTGCTTATTAAATGAAGTCCGAAGTCATTATTAAAGACAGATGTATTAGTCTACTTTCTGTTGTTTATAACAGAATACCTGAAACTGGGTAATTTATAAAGAAACAAAATTTTGGAAGCTGAGAAGTCCACAATCTAAGGGGGTGCATCTGGTGAGGACCTTCTTCTGGGGTGGGACTCTCTTTGGAATCTGTGGCAGTGCAGGCAATCAGAGCTTTCATGTGCCCTCCTTGTAATGCCACCATGCCACACCCATGATAATTTACTACTTCACGAATGGATTAATCCATCGATGAGAGCACAGATCACTTTTTAAAGGCCCCCTCCTTTCCAATACCATAATTTGATTTCCTACCCTCTTAACACTGTTATGATGGGGATCAAGTTCCAACACACGAAATTTTGGGGGACACATTTGACCCACAGCAAAAGAAGATCTAATACAATCAAGGTTCTGTGTACCTCTCTGGCTTTCTTTCTTTTGCTCTTCTTTCTGCACCTCGACTCTCCCTACCAAAATGAATAAATAAATAAGTAAATATATTAGGATGAAAATAATAACCTGATATTCTATAGTCCTAATGTTAGGGCTGTATTACTGTCTCTTTGCCTTAGTTCACAGTGCCTTTGTGGTCTGAAATAAACTCAACCCAACCTCTCTTTTCTTGAAAGCAGACATTCCAATATTTGAAAGTGCAGCTCAAAGGTCACTTCATCTTTGAAGTGTACTTGCCTCCTCCATAGGCGTTTTGACCATTGTCTTTTTTTCCTTTGTATTGTATAACATTTTAGTGGAGTTATTTGTTTAAGTGATGTTTCTATTCTCCTAGAATGTCTCTCTCTTGAGGGCAGAAACAAGGTTTTGATTGTTTTTGCATCATTAGCACAAGGCAAAGGGTTAGCTGAAAGTCTGTAGTGAATCAAATGCAGTTACATTAAAATTTTAAATGCTAGGTACAAGGTACAAAGTGTAACGTTGGCTCAAAAGTATTGGTGACAAGGGCAGAGGAGCTCTCAGTTTAAGAAGGTACCAGGTGATGTATTAATGTTTTTTTATGGTATTTATTACAATATATAGAAAAAAAATGAAATTAGGTTTTATGTCAAATCGAAAAACTAAA
The DNA here is from genome assembly GCF_000696425.1 of Galeopterus variegatus. Taxonomy (NCBI): domain Eukaryota; kingdom Metazoa; phylum Chordata; class Mammalia; order Dermoptera; family Cynocephalidae; genus Galeopterus; species Galeopterus variegatus. The sequence continues at coordinate 80,062 of NW_007731105.1, read as the reverse complement.
AATATAAACAGACTAAATACAACTACAGAAATCTTCTTTTGAAAAGATTTGTTTTAATTGTGTGATCTAGATAAAGTGTTGGCTACCTGAAGTTCACTTTTAAGCTCAGAGCTATTAGTTTTTCTAGGTCCTTTTAAGGTTCTTTGCTTGGTAACATGTTCATTTATTGAGGCTAAGGGCTCTTTTGCCAAAGCTAGCAATCTTTTTACCCAAATGGGTCTGGATTCAAGACCCCAGGCTCATATATTACTTAGACCTACTTCACCATTTGACCCTTTCACTAATGGAATGTGTCCCTTTAATCTCCTGGGATTTTCATTAATTGAAATGGGTCCATATCATGAGTTATTGCTTTTTCTTCCTGCCGAAATGTCTTCTTCAATTGCCTTTTCTTTTGGAAAGAAGGGTGTGCATGTGCATGTGTGTGCATGTGTGTGTGTGTGTGTGTGAGTGTGTATTTGTATCTTAAAGATTAACTACTTTTGGTAAGTATTGTGTGCATCTTTATTCTACGTGAAAATATTCATTAATTAGAATGTCATAGGATGTAATTTACATAGGATAGTAAGTGCTTTTGAACTGTCTGACGTCTGATATATGGTGGCTACATTGCTGAATGACCTAAACCTTATATGGTGGTATGATATTAATCACTATGAGAGGTAAAGCCTGTAAAATCATAAGTTGAAGATAAGACTATTTGGGGGCAATTTGCTATTCAGAGTTTGTGTGCACTGTGAGAGTTACTTATTACACACTGTGATAATAACACATTCACAATACAGGACAAAAATGCACTCAGGCCCAGTGTTTAGGATAGCAATTCACAACCAGCCATAGTATTCCTACCGTATGCTAGAAACAATTTTAATGCAATGCACAAATTGGAATTAGGTCCTGCTAATTTCATCAGATTCCTGTTATCTCCTATTAGAAGTAATTTGTCTATTTTTGCCTAAAACTTTCCATCAATGGTGTAAGTCTTTATGTGATTAACAGATGATAAATCCTGAATAATCAACAGTTTCAGTGAAGGAGAAGATTAAGGTATTTAAAACAAAACAGAAATTTCTAACTTAAACTTTTGATGGTATCTTTAAAAATTAATGATTTAGGGAGGTGTCATCAGCAAGGTGGCAAAATAGAAAGCCTTAGCCCCTCCTTTCTCCAAGGTAGACAAGGCAGCCAAGAAAATAGTTGCATCAAAGTCAGTAGAAATATGCATGGTATACTCTCACCATAGTTCCCCCCCCAGCACCAAAACACATAATCAGGAGAAAACTCCTAGCTTCTGGCTTCTCCTTGAGGAGGGAAAGAGAATACTGGGCTGTATGTCCAATGTTCTGACTTTTTCAGGATCTTCCCAAGGGACTGGCTTCTGTTTCATCTGTCTCAGAGATTTGATGGGACTCGGCATATTCCATGTGTTTGGAGCTCACTGAGAACAAAAGAGCTAAGTGGTGTGCTGCTATTCCAGGGGACATATGTACAGTACAACAGGCACAGGCTGATACAGCTTGGCAGCCTCTCCAGCAGAGGAAGAGAAAAAGTGGAATATTGTCCAGTGTTCTGAATTTTCAGGGAACTGCCCAAGAGACTAAATTTATCTTGGTTCTCTGGGAGTGTGGATGAGATCTGGCATACTCAAGAAAACTGGCAGCTGCTGAGAACAAAAAAGAGTTGGGTGGTGTTCCACAGCTTCAGAGAATCCATGGTACATAGGTATGCATTAGAGGGAGCAAGAAACTAAGAGCTCCTAAACAAAACCAAAAAAATCCCTCTAATTATGAATTTAAATGCATAAGTTCAGAGGAAACTCATCCACAGAAAAGGTTTAAGAGGCCCCCAGAATCTCCAGGCAGGCTAATAGGTGAGGGTCTTTTCCTATGTGGAGCCAGTTCATAAAGATCAAGAGAGGTGACTCTTCTTTCATATGTCCAAATATCAACACAAAGTTACAAGAAACACAAAGAAACAGGAAAAAAGTTCTTGTCAAAAGACCAAAACTGATCTCCAAAAGCAGACCATGAAGAAAGGCGGTATATGAATTACCTGACAAAGAAATAGCAATTCTTTCCATAAAAGAATGTTTAACAAGCTCAGGAAATAATAAATAAACAAAATGAGAATTTCAACAAAGAGACAGAAAAATAAAAAGAATCAAATAGAAATTTTGAAGTTGAAAAATAGAATAAATAAACTGAAATATCATTAAGAAGGTTCAATAGCAGATTGATCAAGCAGAAGAAACATGGTTAAAAGGTAGTTTTAAATTATCTAGTCAGGGGGGAAAAAAAGAATGAAAAAGACTAATAAAAGCTAAGGGATTATGGGACATCATCAAGCAGACCAAAATGCATACACGGGAGACAGGGTTTATTTTAGAAGTAATGGCCAAAAATTTCCCAAATCTTGGGAATGAAATGGAAATTCAGATTCAAAAGTAATGGACCCAAACAAAATAACACAGATAAGTCAAAGAAGTACAAACTCAGGAATATTATAATCAAATTGTTAAAAGTTTATGTCAAAGACAAAATTTAGGAAGGTGTTGGAGAAAAATATCTCATCACGTAAAAAGACTACCTGTAGATTCTCAGAAGACACATTGCAGGCCAGAAGGGAGTGGGATAACGTATTCAAAGTGCTGAAAGAAAAAAACTGCCAACCAAGAATACTGCCTTTTCTACGTAAAGGAAAGATGAGGGATTTCACCATCACTAGACCTGTGTACAAGACATGCTAAGGGGAGTTTTTCAAGTTGAGATAAAATGATGCTAATTAGTAACATGAAAACATATGAAAGTAAATATTCTCTGATAAATATAGAGACAAATACAGAATACTGTAAATGTAGTGAGTAAACTGTTTTAGTAATGATATAGAAGTTAAAAGATAAAAGTATAAAAAATAACTATAATTATAAAAATGTTTTAGAAGGTACACAATAAAAATTCATGTAATTTTTGACACTAGTAACATAAAGTGTGTGGGAGAGAGTAGCAAAAGTACAGATTTAAAAAAGTACAAGATAAAAGTACAGTAAAAGTACAGATTTTGTATGTGTTTGAACTTATTATCAGCTTAAAATAGACTGTTAAAACAATAAGATGTTTATTTAAGCCTCATGGTAACCACAAGGAAAATATCTATAGAAGATACATAAAGGAAAATGAGAAAGAAATCAAAGACAGACCATGGCCACATAGAATTTACCCTTGAGTTGCAAGACTGACTGAACATTCTAAAGTCAGTCAGTGTAATACAGCACATCAACAGCACGAAGATAAAAATCACATAATCATCTCAATAGACGCAGAAAAAGCATTTGACAAAATTTAACAAAATTTAATGGTAAAATCACTCAACAAAGTAGGAAAAGAAGTAAATTACCTCAACATAGTGAAGGTCATATGTAAAAGCCCACAGCTGACATTATACTGAACAGTGAAAAACTGAAAACTTTTACTCTAAGATTAGGACAAGGCACATATGCCTACCCTCACCACTTTTATTCAACGTACGACTGGAAGTCCTAGCCAAATAGTTATGCAAGGAAAGGAAACAACAAGCAGCCAAATTAGAAAGGAAGAATGTTATTTCTGTTAATAGCTGACATAATATTATAGATAAATAACCCTAAAGATTCCACAAAAACTGTTAACAACTAATAAACAAATTCAGTAAGGTTGCAGAATATAGTATCAATGGACAAAAGTTAGTTGCATCTGTATATATTAACATCGAACATTTCCAAAATAAAATTAAGAAAACAATTTCATTTACAATAGCATTAAAAATAATAAAATAAGAGTAAACTTAGCCAAGGAGAAAGGAGAAAGACTTGTATACATAAAACTACAAAATGTTAATAAAAGACATTAAAGAAAACACAAACAAATGGAAAGATATCTTGTGTTCATGGATTAGAAGACTTAATATTGTTAAAATGTCCCGTTTCCCAAAGCAATCTATGTATTGAATGCAACCCCTATCAAAATCCCAATGGCATTTTTAACAGAAATAGAAAAAGTCATTCTAAAATGAACATGAAATCACAAAAGATGCTCAATAGCCAATACGATCTTGAGAAAGAAGAAGAAAGCTGGAGGTCTTACACATCCTAATTTCAAAACATTACAAAGCTATAGTTATCAAAAGAACTGGAATACTGACAGACATGCAGACCAGCAGAAAGAATAGAGAGTCCAGAAATAAACCCACTTGTATGTAATCAGTGATCTTTGACAAGGAAGCCAATAATACATGATAGAGAAAGGATTGTTTCTTCAAAAAATGGTGTTGAGAAAACTGGATATCCACATGCAAAAGAATACTCATAAAATTCTGCCCTTATCTTATGCCCTACATGAACATCAATTTAGAATATGTTTAATATTTAAACATAAGACCTGAAACTATAACACTCCTAGAAGAAAACAGGGAAAAAGCTTCATGAAGTTTGAAGTTTGGACAGAGTTGGGGGGAAAAAGAACATTCAGAGATTATCAAGGGCAGCAGGAAGCTATTAACAGCATTTCTAAGAGTAGAAATGGTGTTTCTGAAGCTCAGGGCAACATGGAGCCAAGAGCCAAACATCAGGGTGACCTAACAGGAGCCGTAGTCATGGGTGGGGAGGAGAGTTGTTAGAACCTTGCCCCAGCAGAGGAAGCAGGCATGTCCTAGTACAGTTTCTCCCCCTGCAGCCCTCTTGTCTCCTGCTAATGTTTCCCACTAAGCACACTGTAGAGATGAAAGGAGAAAAAAAAATAGATATGAGGAGTGGGTGGGAAATGGTGGTAGTGCAGGAGAATATCAGCACAGAAAATGTCATTTGAAAACCTGAAACTGCAAAGATTCTCTCTTTATTCTAATATTTTAAATTTTACTGGGTGCCATGGGTCAAATGTATCCCCCCAAATTGCAAGTATTGGAAACTCAATCTCCACTGTAACAGTGTTAAGAGGGTGGGCAATCCTATTATAGTAATTTAAAGGTGGGGCCTTTAAGAGGTGATCAGATTGTGAGGACTGTATTTTCATGAATGGATTAATCCATTGATGGTTTAATAGGTGGTCATGGGCATTGTTATGATAGCTTTATAAGGAGAGCAAGTGAGAAGCTTAGTTCTCTCTTGTTCTGCCCATTCATGCCATGTGATACTCTGTGTTGCTTTGGAGAGTCACCACCAGGGAAAAGATCTTCACCAGATGTGTTTTCTGGACTTTGGACTTCCCAGTTTCCAAAACTTTAAGAATTAAATTTTAGTTTTTGTATATTAGCCAGCTTCAGGTACTCTGTTATAAGCAACAGAGACAGACCAGGACACTGGGGATATTCTTTAAAACAATTTTTGAAAACAAAGCAGTTTTAGGCTTTGTTCTTTGGAGTGATATTCCTCTGTGAATTTAATTTGCACTTTTCATAGAATGAGAAGTTTTCCTCATCAATGTCTAATTTCCTTAAAAACATTAGCTGACTAGCCCCATTTTTTTTTTTCTTATGACAGTATGAAATTGCTCTCTTGAGGATTACCAGGGTTTATAATGTTACATTTACAGGACTTGTTTGAGTCTTTAATCTCTTGACCTTTTATAGTATTTGACATTGATGACCTTCCCATTGTCTGATGCTACTAATGACCTCTTCATCAGAATATCTTTGCCTCTGATTCCCTCAGTATTCCTCTGTATTCTGGTTCTATTCTCATTTTCTTCCTCTTCCATTTTCTGTAATATAAGCTTTCCTGAGAGTTATAACAATATTTTTTTATTCTGTTTCTTTGTGTAGCAGGTATGATTGTCTAGCTAGAATCTAAGAAATGTTATATTTTTATCCAATAGCAAAACTGATTCCATCATTCTCTCCTCCTACCTCCCCTGGGTCATACTATAATCAAGAGTTTATGCGGTGCTGAAAAATTGGGGGAGAGGGAAAAGCCAGATCTTGGTATGCAGAGGTGACCGCCTTTGCTGTTGCATGTTTGAATACATGCAGTTGAACCCCCTGATCCAAGAGGACTCAGAAATGGCTCTATGAGCTGTCCACTCCATCGACTTAGCAGAGATACTTAGTACTATTTTCTAGTCATTGGGGATTAAAGTGCCCCCTTAACAAATGTCGTACACCGATCCTACTGCTATGTTCTAAATGTAATCCCCTCAAATTTATGTGTTGGAAACCTAATTCATAATGCAATAATGTAGGGAGGTGGGATCTTTTGGGAAGTGTTAAGGTCATCAAGGCTGTGCCCTCATGAAAGGATTAATGCTATTATAAAAGGACTTTACAGAGGGAGTTTGAACCTTTATTGCCCTTCTGACTTTTGTCATGTAAGAACACAGCATTCCTCCTCTGCAGAGGACACAGCACCAAGGCACCATTTTGGAAGCAGGAAGGAGCTCTCACAAGATACCAAACCTGAAGTGCTTTGATCTTGGATTTTCCAGCCTCCAGAACTGTGAGAAAATAAACTTCTGTTTTTAATAAATTACTCATCTCAGATATTTTTTTTCTGGTTTATGCATATTTATCTCCATTTCTTTATTTCCGTGATTATAATATCCACAGCTCATCCTACAAATTTGAAATGATCCAAAGCCCAGCACTTTCTTTATTTCTCACAGATGAAAACCCCAAATCCACAGACTATTTTACTTATATTTAGGACTTCCTACTGTTAATTATCATGGGTTAGTCCACTTTGGAGTTCATAACCTACAGCAGAAACGGAGATGGTTGGAACGTCCAGTTTTCAGGAAAGATTGCTATTAGTATATCGTTAGATTTTCCTGCAGACGTCTCATTTGTTGGTTGTTTCTTTCTCAATAGGTGCTCATCTTGCTTTAAATTTACAAATGTGGTTATTTTAACTTCAATGTTAGTGGGTCATGGTTGTTGTGACCTTATTCTGGATAGTCTTACATACCTTTAATAACAGTAGTTTGGGCCCTTTTTTTTTTTCCGTTAAATTTTTATTTTGTCAATATACACTGTATATGATTATTATGGCCCATCATCAGATATTTTGTTATAGCAGCACAAAGCGGACTAAGACACCTACGTCTGGGTGTGTGTAAGTGACCATGGATCTCTGGGGCTCAGGAAATCCTCTGATCCTCTACCATGCCTTTGTCTACTCACTTTGATAAAGTTCTCTGCTTCTTCAACCCTGCACTAGCCACCTCTCTCCTTCAATACCAACCACATTTTTCATAACGGTGTTCCATACCTATTCTCTTTATATCCCTATTTCTGTTAAGGCCAAGATGGAAACCTCTATGAAAATAAGTTTCTTTGATAATTTGTTCTCTGCTTAACCACAATACTTAGCTCAATATCTGGTACATGAGAAACTTATTATAAAGAACTGTTTAATGCATACATGTATTTATGAATTCATAAATTTTCATATTAATTTTGACTGTTTTTCCTTCCCTGTCCCTTTAAATCTAATTAGATTTTGTGAATGATCTTTCAAATGTATCATTTTTATTCCCAGTACTTCAATTGTAATTTACACCCTTATTAAATTTCTCTTTTGATATTGCAAAACCCTCTACTACAACTTATTTCTGGATTTTTCTAATCATATAAATTCTATTAAAAGCATCAAAATTAATTTTACAAGAGTATAGGTCAAAATTTCAATCCTGTAGTTATCCAATACAAATAAACCAAAAATCTGGAAGAATGTACATGAATATTGAACTAATGTTAAATGATAGAATCAAAAATTAGTTGTTATATAAGTTTGTTGATCAGCTTTTTGTATATCTTCTACTATTATCTTTTATTGTTTGCATAAAAAAATTAACAAAACAGCCTTGCTTTTTTCGATGTGGATATCCCTATATAAATGTCATTTATATAGAGTTCTCTATACAGTGGTCAGCAATGGAGTAAATGAACTCAATGAATGAGAAAACATGTTATCAATGAGTGTGGGGAATGATGTACTTTACTGGGGAGTTGATTAAAAGACAATTTATAATCAACTAATATATTTCTTTTATCTTTATGATCAATCAGTTTAAAGCTTATGAGGCAAAGCTTTTTCTTTTTGATTAAACATCTCCTAGAACATAGATCACAGCACCTGCTGTGTTTTAGGAGTTGTTTTACATAATAAAAATACAGCCAAGTTCTCTGATTCCATGTGCCTTTCTTTAGTGAGAGAAAACAAACATTAAACAAATCTATTATTAAAGAAGATCATTTCAGATAGTGATAAAGAAGAAAATAGACTATGTGATAAAGAATGCTGGGGAGGAAGGATGCTATTTTAGACTCAATGGTCAGGGAGGACCTTTCTCAGATGTGAAATTGAAGCCAAGACTTAGAGTTATAAAAGGAACTAGCCATATAAAATCTGGAGCATGCAAATCTAAGGAAAATGTTAAGATTAATGGTCTATAATTCATCTTCCTAGCTTAGGAAAAATTAAAATGATGCATAAGCTGATAGAATAACTAGTGCAAAGGGCCTGTGGTCTTGGTGTGTTAAAGGAACAGAAAGAAGGTTCTCTCTATTTCTATAGAGATAGAGATAGAGAGAGACAGAGAGTGATGCAAGAAGATGAGCTAGAAAGAAACCGGAGACTGGCCATGGGGGTGCGTCTAGGCCATGGTAAAAATATTTTATTTTCTTCTAAGTATGATAAGAACCCCTTATGGGATTTTTATGTTGTAAACCCTCATTGACTGCTATTTGGAAAATAGATTATAGAAGACAAGAAAAGAAACAGATGATAACCATTTGTTTTCAACATCAGAGTCAATGTATTTAAGTATATCAGAAATGTGAATTTCTAAAGAAATATGATTGGTATAAGTCCAGTAATTACAATTTTTTGCTTTTGCTTTATTTATTGAGACATCTGGGGCCCTGAAAACAAAAAAAAAAAAAGAAAGATTTAAAAAGACCAGTTACAATGCCTTACAAAATTTAGCTGGGGAAATTTTATGCTTTCATTATCTCTGGCCTTGTTCCCAGCACTGATTTATTTACGTGCTGCTAAAACATTGTGATAAAAAAATATACATTATCAACTCAATGATTTTTTAAATTATGTCAAACATCTGGATATTTAATAAAATCTGAAAGATTAACATAAAATAAAAGACTGACATTTTATTTTTTTTCAGCGTTTCAATATGATGATTTCATCTAAAATGATAAGTATAATGAAAGTATTTCAAATTGTCAAGATTTTTTACTTCTCTAAGGTATTGATTTTGTGGGCTTTATTTTATAAACTCTTATATCTTATTTATAGGCTATAAAGTATTTTTTAAGTACTAAGGTGAACACACTCCTAAGACTTATTTTTTTCCCATTTTAAAAAACAGTTTGTGATATTTTTCATTCTTCCTTTCACTGACCTTGACTCGTCATTCCTAAGAATTAATGGAACTTGGTCAACTGAACTTTTTCTCAGTTCACATTTCATATTTCTCTACTTCAGGTTTCTTGACAAACACAGAAGTTACATGATTTATTTGAAAGGGAAAAAATGATCTCACACATGGCATACATAACTATATGTTGAAAAACTAAAAAAGCCTAGGAAAGAATAAAAAATATAATAATTGATGTTGATCAATGACAGTGAAGAACTAATGCAGGGATTTCTGACCCATGTAGAACCAAGGCTTTGATTCAGGAAAAAGAGGCTATTTGGTATGTTTTAAGGCTGCCAAAGTCTCTCCCACCCCCTACTCCCACTTTCCAGTCATAATAATAGAGTTGGAAATGGGTTTACAGAGCTAGTCCAGCTTTCTTAATTTTCCAAGTAGAAACATGAAGCCCAGTGTGCTGAGCAGTGCATGTAGATGACACTAGAACTCAGGCGTTACAAATGAGTTACTCTGGGAAACAGACACTGAGAAGGAAATTAGCATGAAGGAAATTGGGGAGTGCTCTCCCATCAACACACATGGAGGGGTGAAGATGACAGAATTAGGCAGAGAGAGAAGTTGAGCTGCAATGCAGTCACAACAAAGGTTTCAGCTCCAGACTCTGGTCTAGATTGGCCTTGCGGAGTTGGGCAAGGGGAACTTGATGAACATCTATTTCCCAGTCATAGGACAGAGGCTGTCGTTAAGAAAGGGGTAGGAGAGACAGGAGGTAGCTCTTTTCAGCCAAAAATGATCCCCAAAGGGTAGTGAGTGCTTTTGTTTTAATGGGTCTGGGGATGACATCTGAATGCTGCACCATGTGTCCTTTAGACCACGTCTTCTGATCCCAGGCTCAGTGCTGTTGAGTCTGCTGGAATGTCCTAGATGCATAACTTAGCCCAGATTCTGACACATAAGTATTCAATAAATGTAAGGCCCCTCTTGCCCCTCTCTCGACTCCCACCTACTACCTTGTGTTAAGACATATCATGGAATCACCTGTCAAGTAGTTCTTTTGCACAAGCTATCAAAGCCCTGAGTGACTCAGGCATACTAGTAGTAAGTAGATTAGTAAGGCCTGGGAAAGTCCAAGTGTATGGGAGCTGTTCAGGAACCTGAAATGTCCATGGACACCTCACAAATGAGATGCAGCTCTAGGAGATTAAACTTCTTCTCTGAAATTTTGAAAAGAAGAGCTCTGGCATGTATCAGAAATGTCTTAGTACAAGGTGGGAGTCCTGGGGTAATCAGATCAGGCTCTGTACTTATATGTCTGAGCAACACCTGGTGCCAGGTGTGAGGCTATGAGAATGAGAACAGAGCTGTTTGAGTGAGTTTTCTAGCAAGGGGGGACCAGAGAGTGAAGAACCTAGACTTAAACCAGGCAAACCCCCTATAACTTCAACTTCAAAGGAAAATTCGTGGGGAAGACAAACGAAAACCTGATAGTAACTAGTTAACCATTAATAAGTAACCATTAGTTTTAAAAATAAGTTAAATTGAATTTAGCCCTTCAAAATACCTTAACTGCTTTGTGTAGTTATCTCATCTAATCCACGTATACATATAGATAGTAGTTGGCAGAAGTTGCTGCCACAAAGAATATTTTGCATTAGCTGATTGAATATTGTTTCCATGATGTGGAGCCAACATCATGATACTACCAAGGCTGAATGGAGAAGGTAACTCTCACTTTGGGTGAGCTGCTGTCACAGATCTTAAGCCAGGTATATGGCCCCGGATATTTGCCTTGGAGCATTCTTTTTGGAGCTCACTATAGCTTCTCTTCCCTCCAGTTCCCACAGGGGAATTTTTCATGTTCTGAGGTGTATTTCAGCCCAAAATATAAGATATGAAACATTTTAAGGTTCTATATAGCTTTTTATGAAATGAGGCCAAAAATATTAATCCGATGAACTCAAATGTGTTTCTTGCCCTTTGCTCTATGTTGCGCACTCATTTTTCTCTCCATGTCAGATCCTCCAGCCCATGCAGCGTCAGCTGGGAGCTAGCAGCTTGTCTAAGAATTGTAAGCATTTTCTCACCTTGCTCCACTTCAACAGGAAAGTATTCATAGAGGAGTGAAGGGTTAAATAATATTTCAAGAATAGTATAGGAGTGGTATTACAGATGCGGAGAAGAAAAATAACCAAATAATCACAGTGAAGGATTAAGGTGTGAGGAAGTGTTTCTGTGTACTGTATAAATGTATATTATGTGATACTTATACAGTGCATACACTATTTAATTTTTCTGATAGCTCTGCTATACAAGCATTTTTTTCTCTAAGTTGGCAGATGAAGAAAGAGAATTAGAGAAAGAAGTAAATTGCCCATGTTTTATCAGAATTTTGGTGTGAACTGCACCATCGATTAGGAGTACATGAAGAGCTACCATTAGGTTAAATAAATGATTGAAACCATGAGGTGGAAGACACAGTCAGTCACAGCTTCTCTCATCATTTGAGAGAAACCTTTTCCATCTGCTTGAACCATGAACGAGGAACTGGAATCAGCACGCCAGTGATTTTGATGCAGGACGATGGGTGGGTGAGAGCTAACATTTTGTTGTTCTTATAACCGTATGGAACCCCCTCAGCATTTGCAGTCTGAGCAAACTAGTATTGCATGAGATGATTGAGGGTACAGAGATGCAGACGAAAAGGTGATTCATTGTTGTGCTGGAAAGTAAGAAAGTGTTCCAAAAACTCACCCCACTGGTAGATGCATTTCAAAGGGTGCAAGAGCCAACTGAAAGAATTCCCAAAAGTCACACCTGGAACTATTTGAGCAATAAAATAAGTAAAGTACTGTTGGATTATAAACCGAAGTATAAAATAAATATCCACGAATGTATTCTGATTTAAATGAGTTATTGACTACATAAATGAATGGAAAAGATAGACAACTCTCTCATGAGAAGTATTTCAGTTATTTTATGTAGATACTCCCTTCCCAAGGAAGTTTTCGAGAGTAGAATTTTTCACTCCTGAAGCGTGGCTTGCACGTAGTGACTTCCTTTCAAAGAGTATGGTTTTGAAGCAGGGACAAAAAACTAATATTACAGTGGGAAAACTGGCAATCACTACCTTATTCAGGTGATCTAGGTCGATGTCAACAGTAATATGTTGTGTTTATACCCTTGATGTGATATAATGACAATGGCACTTCACCTCTGAGGTATTCCTCCCATTACCCTAGTCTAATCATGAGAGAAACATCAAACAAATTCCCATAGAGGGGCATCCCACAAAACACCTGACTGTAGTCTTCAAAATTGTCAAGGTCATCAAAAACAAGGAGATTCTGAGAAGGTTCCCTTTCCAAGAGAGGGCTAGGGAAACTTGACAACTAAATGTAATATATCCTGGACGGAATCCTGGAATAGAAAAAGGACATTAGGGAAAACTAAGGAAATCTGAATCAAGTATTAGCTTTCATTAATAATAATGTATCAATATAACTTTATTAATTGTGACAAATGTAACATTCTAATGAAAGATGTTCCTAATCGGGGAAAGTGTTGGGTATATGGGAACTCTCTGGCCTGTCTTTATAACTTTTCTGAAAATTTTAAGTTATTCTAAAATGTAAAGTGTGTTACTTTAAAAAATTGATCCATAAAAAAATCTGTGACAGAAAAAAAGCAGGACATAATAATTATATATCCAGTAGGATAACAGTCTAATACATGAAAACACGTATTAGAATAAAAAAAAACAACCCAAAAAACAGGAACACACCAAATTTTTGATAATAGCTGTGTTTAGGTGGTATAACTATGGTTATTTTCCCCCTACATTTATCTGTTTGCCAATTTTCTTTAATGATGTATATTGATTTTATAATAAAAAGAAAAGGAAAGCAAGGACATGCTTTACAGATCAAAGAAATAAGAGGTACATTTGTTCTAGAAGCAAGGATGTGCGGAGCAGAGACCTGGCAGTGTTCCTTTAATAAAATGTATTTAAAGGAACACACGACACCGGCAAAGTCATCAAAATAAAAAACAAAGCAAGAATAAATTCAAAGCACAGCTACATTTCCAGCTAATGTCTATATTTAATAGCTACATCATAGCATAATTTTCAGTGTTTGTGATAGACAGTTTTAGGCTTACGTAAGAATTCTATTTGTGAGTATCTTTCATAACACAAATTATACCTATACGGAAAGTGTGTGTGAACTCATCCTGGGCACTACATCGAATAATAGCTGCTATGAGTTTGTGACTCAAAACACTATTTTTCTTTATATCCTAACATTATACAGTCATCCCTTGGTATCTACAGTCATTGGTTCGAGGACCCCTACAGATACCAAAATCCACAAATGCTCAAGTCCCTTATACAGTATAACATGACATAGTATTTGGTATAAGCTACACACATCCTCCTGTATATTTTAAATAATTTATAGATTACTTATAATACCTAATACAATGTAAATGTTATGTAGATAGTTGTTATATTATATTGTTTTTTATTCCTACTTTTTATTGTTGTATTTATTTGTTTATTTATTTTAATATTTTCAATCCACAGTTGTTTGAATCTGCAGATGCAGAACCTGCAGATATGGGGGGGCTGACTATATGTGTATCAAATTTTAAGTCTATAATATGGTTTATTTTATCGTTTCTTTCTCTCTCTCTCTTTTTTATTTTTGGTGGTTGGCCGGTATGGGCATCCGAACCTTTGACCTCGGTGTTATCAGCACTGCATTCTAACCAACAGAGTAAACAGCCAGCCCTATGGTTTATTTTAAATGCCTGTTCACATTCCTTATTTTCTTTCGCTTACACATCTACATATATGTGCATGGTAATTGTAAATGAGACCTCTTTTCAAGGATAGTAGCCAGTATGTATATAAAGTCTTCTGATTGCCCCAATATTTCTGATAGTAGACAATATAAAAGTGTATTTTTTGGAAATGATGTATTAACAGCACAGGAAAAGAAATCTTGGAAGCATAATATTTTTTACTGACAGGTTCATTATAAGCTTTGAAGATGCTCACCATAAACTATAAAAGCCTCTTATGTTTTAGTTAATTCCTATGTAAATATGAGAATGCACACCTCAGGTACTGTACCCTGAATATGAGAAAGTTGACATAAGTAATCAAAGGCAGATAAATGATTACCAGTGAGCACAACTTTTTTAATTGCTGAAAAATAATTGGAAACTAAGGTACATAAATAGTCAAGGCGTGAATTGAATCACATTTAGATCTAATGTTAAATGAAAACTACCACATTCGTATCTTAATTTTACAAATTGAATATTCAAGAACTCTCAGCTTAAGTTTACCCCAAACTTTAGAAGCTCATATGTGTTTTTAAATTAGTGTCTGACTATCTCTCTTAAAACTGCCTTAATGTAATTATTTTAATGTAATTTTTTTCCTTGCCAAATTTATTGTATCACCCAGCATATTGCCTTAATAATATAAAAATGAGTAGCATTCTTGCTACAATCAACAAGACAGTGTGGTGTGTTATTCTTAATCAAAGATGACACAAGTGAGAAAATTAGATATCAAGTAAGAAAATGGGTTGTTTTCATTATAAAGCAAGCATCAAACTAATTGCACAACTACACAAATACATATCAAAGCATAAAAATACACATCATAAAATTCAAAAATAACTAGTTGACCTTTCAGTATCTTTTTTAGCAGTCAAACTATGACCTTTCCAGATTACAGTCCTGAACTTGCAGCATGCCACTGATTGCCAAATAAGTGCATGTAATGAAAGCAGCTGCTGGGATGTCATAAACTGTTTCCCCAGCCAGAGGTGACAGCCTCTTAAAGGCACTGAAAGCTTTAATGGAAACAATTCTGTTTCCTTGTAGGAAGCAAGACTTCTTGCTTGAAGAAACTAATCAATTCTTTCATTTGATAGAAATTTTAATTGAAGACAACATCCAGAGGTGAAATATTATTCAACTAGTTTATTCTCTTGCCATTCTGTCGTATTAATTGGGATTGTCCTAATATTTTCATGTTGAATTCACTTGACAGAATCACTAAATTACATTCAAGTTGTTTAAGCATGAATTTTGTGAAAGAGGCAATCTTTTTAAATTTGAGCAGTATGTAGGAAGCTTGAAGCTGATATATTAGAAAGATAATTTCACAATTCTCTAACGATGCAATATAATATCTACTTCCATTCCACCAATGAGGTGTGAAACACTTTATATTCATATCAGTAATATGGGTAATTTATTTTGAAGCAAATATTTGCTCTGAAGGTGCCATGGAATGTTTATTAATCATTTCCTACTATGTTTTATTGTCTCCCATGAGAAGGGTGTGGTATTTTTACTTCTTTTGTGTATATCCAATTGTATAATTAAGAGTATGTATCAATAGGTTACTAATGAACAAATTTCCAAGAATGTAAAAAAAAAATGCAATATTGAAGGAAAAAAGCCTTTATAACCTGCATGTTACACCATTCTATCATGCTATTAGGCACTGTTTCTGGAAATCCAAACTGTCTGTATGGAATCTTCTCCTAGTGGGGCTTCCGTACCCTTAACTCTACAGAAGGATAACTGGATATTGTTCCTCCTATCGAGTGTCCAGCATCTGGTGTGATTTGCTCTGTGGCTTATCTTCTACCGACACACTCAGAGAGTAACTTGGGAGTCCTGAATCATTAATCTCAGATATTTTTTCAAATATGCCTTGCATTTTCTCTGTTTCATTACAAAGCCTGGTTGTTTCACGTACAGGCTACACCACCAATCTTCACACTGCTATTCATACCTTCTTCACACTACCATTAAGTGACCTACCTAAAATTTACACCTGCATTGTAGCACCATTTTGAAATTCTGTAATAGTTCCCTGTATAGTGTCCATAGGTATAATCTGCACTCCCTAGTATGGCCTGCAAGGACCTCTCTCACCTGACTCCCATTTGTCTCTATCTTATACCTTTGTGCCTTCTCTACAAGACACTTCACTTAGAACTTGAACATACAACTGACTCTTGCTTGGCTTCATGCCTTCTCCATATTCTCAGATCTGCCAAAGTGTCCCATATAACCTACTCTAAGCTTCAAGTCTATCTGAGACCTATGCCCTTCACCAAATTGCTTACTTTTCCTGTGTTATAATGAATTTGGTGTTTTCGTCTATCATTACCCTTATTACAGGGTGGTGTTTATTTCCTCACCAGTAAGTTTCTTAAAATAAGGACAACATCTTATTCCTCGTTGTACTGCCAGCACTTAGCATAATGCCGGACACACACTAAGTGGCTCCTAACTGCTCACGGATGGTCGAATGCATTTCAGTTGTAGGATTTTTTCGATCTCGCCTTTTGTTCAAAATCTCTTTTCAGGATCATCAGATCGATATCTCTTAATTAATCATAAACTTTTCCCAAATTGGTTAGTATTCTTAACTGTAGTCAGAAAAATCCACTCTGGATGCTACTTATATGAGAATTATAAACTCAGGGATAATTCAGCCAGGAAAAATGCCCAAACACACACAGGGCTACTTTAGCTGAAATACCAGTATTCCTGCTGCCCAGAGGCCTAAAATCTACTGTAGAACCAGGTGCCTCTGCCACTATGGTTCCCAAAAGATCAGATCTCCCCATCTCACACTGCTCCCGGTTACACCTGCTTGATGGAACTCTTAGACCACGTGAATAAACTTGGGCTGAAGTGAGTCTGGGAAATGCTATTTTAACTTTCTAGTCTCCACGTGCGTGAATGCAGTTTTGAAGATGGAGGGTACTGAGTAAGGCAACTTACAATATCTGCTTACCCTCACTTTTTCTGAGCAAATAGAAATCAATTTATTAACTGCCTACAACTTTTTCCTCTGAGATATTGGGTGCTAAACAGAACAATGACAGAATTCTGAGAATCATGGGAATTTAAAATGTTTTTCGCCTGCCCATGTTGTTGGCTACTAAGGGAAATGTCACCTTTATCCATTTCTCAATCCCTTACCTGTTATTGTTTCATAAACAACATTAGGAAGTGTTTACATAGACAGGTTGAGTCCAAAAATGCAATTGGGTATCAACCTCTTAGGGTTCCAAAGCTTCAGGAATTCTTTGCTAGATAATTTTTTTTATCACCTCCAGCACCTTCTTGTGCCCAAGAAAGTGATTTCAGCTCTTCTATAAAATTCAGGGGGAAGTTGTCTCTTGGGACTTAGGCATTTAGGATATTGATTCATTTCTTCCTCAGACCTTGTGGTAAGATGGCACTGGGGCTGCTTGGTGCTTATGAGTGGGCCCTCTGCTGGCTATGCTTGGAGAATTTCTCTGGGCAAGGATTACAGGAGCACTCAGAAAGAAACACTGTCTCCTTGCTGGATTTTCCAATTCAAGGATGTTTTCTCATCATTTATTTTTTTCCTTGATATTATATTGGTAATAGACAGCGGCCTTTCTTACAAGAAAAGGAGGTCACTTAGGCTTCCTGTTAGCTTAGGAATATAGACTTCCGTGGCCTAGGTAGGTGCATGGGGAAAACCACACAGCAGTAAAGACTGCTTTTGCCTGGATTGGTCTTCTGCATGTAAATTTTTTTCTTGTAGAAGATGGTTGAAACCATTGTAGAATGTGAAGTTCAGTGGTTAGGATTCTGCTCCTTTGGCCAAATGCTCTTATTGTTTATTAACATCATATACTTAATAGTTTTATATGATATATATATTATATATATATATATATATATATATATATATGTAATTTCCTAGTCACGATACCCTTTACGTTGCATAAAAGTGGGAAAAAATATGACAAACCAGCCAGAATAGAATAGCTTCAATTTGTCAGTGCACGTTTGAAAGTATATCTGCACTTGTCATTAACACATGGAGTTCTCTTAGGAAATTTAGGGGCTATGATATAGTTGCTGTTTAAATGTGCCTTGCCATCAATCACATTCAAGTATTTGTGAACTCAGAGGTCTGTGGACTTCATTTGGTAGTTAATCATATATAATCTGATATCTCTCTCATTGGTCGTTGTCTTGAATTGTTATTTAAATATTCTGTAGATATTTGATTTTTCACCTGTTCTTCTTCTTTTTTTTTTTTTTTTTTGTGTCCGACAATGGACCGCAACCCTCAGTGTCGCGCCCGTACCGGACCGGGACCGGCAACGGGATCGCAACCCTCAGTGCTGCGCCCGCCCCTCGCTCAGCCAGTGAGCGGGAACCGTTCACCTGTTCTTCTACCTTATTTTTGTAACCAGATTATGATTCTCTATGAACAGGGACAGTTTTTTTTTTTTTTTTTTTAATGTATCTCCTTACTGCCTGGGCCATATCTTTGAAATTGGGTAGGAACTCAAAAAATATTTACCAACGAGTCTATTTTACAGTATATATTGCTTCTACACTATTAGATTGAATCATGGTGTGCCAGAAAATGTTATATTTCCCAGGGAGCCTTTAAGAATCTAGTCCTGATTTCATCTTTTTCTTTAGCTTCTTTAATTTTCCTGCAAGATGACAGGTGCCTGAGATTTTTATGTACATTGAAACATTGGGATATTACATGACAAACTTAACACTGACTATTTCTGGGTGAAACACTTATAGATAGTTTTAATTGTTCATTTTATACTTTTCTGAAATTTCCAAATTTCCACAATTAGTATGCATTATTTTTAAATTATAAAAGGTATTTTATGTTAGTTTTTAAATAAATAAATGATTATCATGACTATGCCAGTTGTTTTACAAAGGAAACTTTATTAACTTAGTCTCTGCCCTTCTTGGGTTTCATTGTTTTAATTAATTTTCTCCTTGCCTTTTCTTTAGTCTCCATGCTTAGGCTCATTTTAAGGGTAGATACAAAATTTGGCATTGTTATGTAATAGATCACTTGGCCTCTCGTGACATTAACAACCTAATAAAACTTGGCTCAATTTCTACCTCACTGAGAACATTTACAAAATCCTTCTTATTATTTAGGTGAGGATTATATTTAAGTGCAAAGTCGTTATATAAAATCCCATGATCAATTCTGTTGTGATCTTGTTTTATATCTATATATGTAGATAGGTAGGTAGGTAGATACAAACATGACTGATTTAATAATTTTTATTTATTCTAGTCCCACAAAAGCAAAATAGCTTCTGAAATAGTGAAAACACCATAATGCTTCTTCATCTCTTCACAATCTTCCATCCTTAAGTCATTGTACAAGATGTCCAAGGAGGTAATTTTGAGTGTTCATTGAACTAAGCATAGTGAAAGATATGCATAATGTAGATCTCTAGCCTTGAGGAGGTTACAGTCTTTCATAAACAAGGCATATCCACAAAATATTTAGAAGAAAATGTCATGTATGTATATAACATTTTATATTATCAACATAGACTTTACAAGGTAAGAACATAGAAAAAGAGAAATCACAGAAAAGAGAGGATAGGAACAGAGGTTTCTTCAAGGAGACATGATAAATTTATTGCTGGAGGCTATTCAGGCTTTAACTGGTTAGAAAGGAGGCAGGCTAGACAGCAACTCGCAAGAAAATACATCCATGATTTCACCAAATTCTATCGATTCTTTTCTAGTAGCCTCACTTTTCTGTTCTTTTCTTCCACATTAATGATGACTTATCTCTGCCTTTATTTAAAAGATTCTGAATTCTTTCCATCAATTGTCAAATATATACAATATTTTTTCTCTCAACCTTAGCATACATATATTTTTTATTTTTACTTAATCTTTCTCTATTCTTACAGGTCTCAAAAGAAGACATGTTCGCCTTTCCCATTATTAACATTTATGAGATGTTTTAAATTCCATTTCCTTGCCTTTTTTCCTCCAGAAATGCAACCTTCTCTCCCTCCCTCTACCTGCACATTATCTGTCATTTCACTGTGCTTCTCTAGGACCTTGTGTTCTTTTGTGTGATGACACTAGTGACATTTCCCCATGTATTTGAGTGTATGCATATTTGTCTTATCTCTACTACTAGATTTTTAGTTCTTTCAGGATCAGGACTATATTTAATTTATCCTTTTAACCTCAGTAATCTTGCAAGTGGTATCTATTATAGAAGTATTTGTTAAGCTTGTGAAAAGTTGTGCACTTTTTTCCCTGTCCTTCTCAATTGATTGCTTTATCTCTTAAAAATTTACATAATTTTGTATATGTAACTCTTTCTATTACAAATGGGGAAACTGAGACTCAGATGGTTATATAATTTGCTTAATATAAAACAGTTACTAAGTGACCATGAAATAATTCAAATTCAGATTTCCCCCTAAATCTATAGTCTATTTTGAGTCATTATATGTATTTCCTCTGTCTCCTTAATATCTAATCTCAGCTCTGATATCTGTTGAGCAACAAATTGCCCACATGGATATCCCAATCTTATTTAGTTCTAACCCTCAAGAACAGCAAATATAGACACTAGTGCTATATCAAGGGTCATTTTTCCAGTTGCTCCTATGGATGACAGCTTACCATATATACTTCATTTTTGCCTCTTGCTTAAGATATCATTATTGTTATTGTTATTTTGAGTAACTGGGGAGGGGTTCGAAGATTTTTAGAGGATGGCTGAGGTTGATATTCAGTCTGTTCTGGTTAGACTTGGTGTGCTTTATGGTCCTCTTTGAGGGCTATGGACCAAAAGTAAAATTTTTAGGATAGAAGTCGTGAGAACTTGGATACAAGCAGAGCAGCATAGGGTCCTGGTGACAAGCTGTGTGTGGCAAGAGCTAAGTCAGTCCTTTTCACATCCACTCCTTCTTGCTAAGGATGGTTGCTTTGGGGGCATCAGGAGGCAAAGCCTGGTGACAGGGCTGTTCCCACTGTGACTCTATCAAAGTGAGATCCATGGTGCTCAGTTCTGGAGTAGCATAGAATTTAAAGAAGCACAGTTCAGAAAGGTTAATAACAATTAAACATGAATACCTTTCTCTCCTCATATATCCTGGAAGAAATCAAAGAAAATGCAATTCATAATCCCTAGCTTTTTTTTCTTCTCCATTTTCTGACATACCCACACAGTGCAGACCATCTTGGTCACCAAGCAGCCTCACAAAACTTTCTCTTCAGCATCCCTTCTCCTATTCCCCCACTCTTTCCCCATCTCCCAGACACCCATCTCCTGCTCTTTTTGTTTAGATTAATTTAATCTGTTTTTCGCTGATCCTTTTCCTCCCTTCTCCAGCCCTTACCATCTTTTTCACCTGCTCATTGATTTGGCCTGAAAAAAATTTCCATGACATTTAGACACAGACTGAATTTCTCTCCTGAGAGCGTGATGAGAAGGGGTGGCTGATTCAGTGGAAATGCCTACTTTCTCTTTGGCTAGTTGGGGGAAAAAAGCCTGTGATCGTGTTAGTATGTTTTATACTATCACTTTAGGGAAAGCAAGGATAGTGATGAAACATAAAAAGCTTTGTAAACTGTAAACATGAAAAAATGGGGCCAGAGCAAGAAGGAAGGAACCACATGGATGTAAGCCGCCCACCATGGATAGGTTGGTGTGTAGGATTGTTTGAAACCAGAGGCATATTTCAGGTGAGCCAGTCAGGGAGTTGCTTGGGGCATCCATTTATAAGCATGGCATATCATTGAAATGAATCAGAAATGATACCAGTTTGTATATCCATATGTAATGCCTTACATCACTGTTCAAATGTAAGTGGGTCTTTTCTTCCTGTAGTAGATGATGCCCTTAAGTAGAACTTTAAAAAACAAATAAAATGTTTCTGGCTGGCCATATTTCACTATACAGTTGTTGAGCCAATATTGAAGAGAGCATCCGTTTGAAGGAGCTCTAAATTGCCTTCCTGCCTGGGGTACTTATCTCACTCTCTAGTCCTTTTTGAAAGTCTTTTTTAGTCCCAGAAATAAATGGAGTAATCTTGGTTCAGGCAGTCAGAGAACAAAGGCAGTAGTCCTACTATTAAACAAGTAGTGACTGCCTCAGCAGCAGAAGTTTGGGTTAAACTGAAAAAGGCAGAACATATAAAACAAATAAAAGAAAACAAACTTAAACGAAGAAGCATTAAATCATTGTTTAAAAAGTAAAAAATTAAAGACATATGATATTAATTAATAAATATTCTGCAAAATTTATTGAAATCATGCATCTTGGAATTTTAAAAATAAAAGAAATGATAAAGATAGATGAATCCCTTTCTTTTATAAGGGAAAGTTCAAGGTCATTTAGCTATTACCTTTGTAAAGTGATCTTTATGAACAAAAATATTATTGCTCATTTGATTTATTTTATGTATGTTTTATTTTTAATAAAGAAATATGTGCACATAGTTAAAAACTCAGATGGCAACATCAGGCTTGTAACAAACAGTAATCGCCTATTCCCCATTCCCCAGGTTTGTGTGTGTGTGTGTGTGTGTGTTTGTGTGTGTGTGTGTGTGTATGATTTAATTATATGCTAGTATTAGTTCTTGATTTTCTCAAGTCTCAAAGTTATTGTGGACTTCCTATTATTAGAAATGATAACTTTTTTTTCGTTAGGTCGTTTCTTCTACATACTCACATCCTTTCTCCATTCCTTTATATACGGTTATATAGATTAGTTTGGATCGATGTTCAGTTGTTATATTATTTTGACTTTGTATATATTGTGCACAATTGAGCCACATAAAATGCAAGGATTATATTTTCTTCCTACAATGTTCTATGTTTTCATAGAGTTAATAATTGTTACATGTGTTTGCATGCTTGGTTTTCTCTTTGTCCATTAGAAATGTATCCTTAAGCTATCACATAGAACTGCAAATCTCCTCTCAAAATATCAGACAATTTGGAAAAGGTATCATTTCCATAACTTTCTTACTGCTTATGACAGAGATATTGCATTAATTGACAGCAATTAATTGAAAACCTATTTTCCACATCTCCCTGTTTCTATGCTCTTTGATAGCACTTTCTCACACTGATTCTTGACTTGGCCATATGACTTGCCCTGGCCACTAGGAGAATAGCAAACGATACAAGAAACAACTTGAATAAATGCTTGTGCATTACTGCTTGCACTCATACAAAGATATGCCTCCCAGAGCCTTTAGTTTTGGTCCAATATTGACTAGTTACCCTTTAAAACTGCTGTATAGCTATAATCTCTATTGTCCAATAATGTCCATTTACCATCTTGAAAATTCCCTTTGCCTTATCTTCTACTTTGGAAATCCTTTTTCCTGGGTCCCATATGCCCTTGGGTTTCACTTTAGTAGAGCACATTTCCCCAGTAACATCTTAAGAAAAAAAGTTTACATGAACGTGGATGTAAATTTCACAGGACCTACCAAGTCTGAAAATATTCTTTTCTTTCCTTTATATTTAATAGATAGCTTGATCAAGCAAAATATTATAAGTTAGAAATCATTCCGAAGAATTTTGACGGTACTTCTCTCTTCCCAACTTCTAATGTCATTATGAAGAAATGTGAAGACATTCAATTTCTAGTCTGTTTTTTACCTTTCTGAAAGCTTTTTAGCTCTTATTTTCATTTCAGAATTCAGATATTACATGATGTATGCTCTGGTATGAGTTTTATTTTATGTATTGACACAAGTGAAGCACTTAACTGATTGCTACTATCTGGAAAATGATAATTTTCAAATCCAGTAATTTTTTTTACATTATTCCTTTAATAATTTTCTTTCTTCTTCTTTCTCTCTCTGAAATTCCTAGTTTTAATATGTTAGGCACTCTAGATTAATTCTTTATTTCCCCCCAGTTTTCCATCCCATTATTTTAATCTTACTTTATTTTGTTTCCATTTTATTTACTGTATTATTTTCTGGGAGAATTTTCAATGTTTTATTTCACTCTCTTCATTGGATTTAAAAGTATTTCTCTTCATTGGATTTAAAAGTATATTATGTTTAATTTCTAAGAGCTCTTTCTAGTCCTTTAAGTATTTCTTTTAAAAATGCTCTGCTCTTATAGTGGATACATATCTTCTATTAGTTCTCTGAAGATATTAGTTTTAAAAATGCTTCTTCTCCCCCTCCTTCCACTGTCTTTTTTCTCCCAATTTGTTTCATTTTTCTTTATTTTCTTAAGCTTCTGTGTTTGTGTTGGAGGCACTCCTGAATTCTTTGATGATCTTTGAGTGTTCATTTATATTTAGATCCACACACCAAAAAGCAGAAAATTGTGAAGGCTCTTAAATAAGCACATCTTGCTGAATTGAGGCTTTCCTAAAAGATGATAGGGCCAGGACCAGGCTGATTCACTGATGGTTCTACAGCTGTTAGCATCTTTGTGCCTTTCTCTCAGGTTGGTTATTTTCTCCAGAGAAAACTCCTTTAATTATGTTATTGGAAATTATAAATCTGGTGGATAGTGCTTTGGAGCGAGCAAGATAGCAGGGTTGAGCATCTCAGGATTTAGTACCCATACTTTCACTTGATCCCTTTGTATTGAGTAGATTCCCACCCTGTCTCCAGTCACCCTCACAACCTCTCCCTGCTCTGGCTTATGTCAGAGACTCCATAATTTCTCTTGCACATATCCATAGATGAAAACTTTTGACAGATGAGAAAAGGATAATTTTGTGGTTAAATGGCCTCAAGAAGAGAATCTTGGGTACATCTTCTCCTTATAATAATGAACAATCACATCACATATCTTGAGTTTTTTAATCCAAATATTCAAAGATTCCTGCATGCCTCCAGTCCCCCAGGCTTTCTGTGGTTCCGTGCAGGTCATCAAATGGATTCTCAGTAATGACCTCCTCTTTCAGTTTTCTCTGACCTGTTCAGTAAGTTGCTACTTCTGTTCATCTGTTTTTCAACTTCCAAAATACTTAAGACATATCACACTTCCTTTTTCTATCTTTTTCTCTTTCTTTGGTCCTCTGTGTCTATAACTTTATTTTTAATTTTTATTACCATTTTTGTAGAATTCGTGGAAGGGACACAAGTTTTTTATATGTTATATTCAATTTTAACTCCCCCCCCCGAATTTATGATTTCAAACTTTAAAGTGTGCATAAAAATTCATGCAATTATGTTATAATTCCTATTACGATAGCTAAGCAAAGTCAGACTGAAAATGCTTTAAAATATATATACATTTTAAAATAGAACAGACTTCAGGAATGGCAATAAGTATTAAATTGAAACTACAGAAAAAATTTTAAATATTGCTTTAAATGATGTACCATTGCGGATCATAGGAGCTACAGAATGAGATAAATATTTCATTTGTCCTTGAAAAAAATATAGATATTTTAAATAGATTTATATAGATTAATTCCAGGACAAAAAACGAAGAAAAAGCTTACCTGCTAAAACAAGGTCAAACTTGCTCACTACAAAATAAATTTTTTAGCTTTGTCTGTGTGTATTATTTCCTAACAAATTTGAGAGTAGAGACAATTTTAGCCTACTATTATCTCTGTAAATATGTTTTCTCAGAGCCTAAGTCAATGAGGTAAGGCTTGGTGATCTGCTCATTAAAATTCTAAAAATAGAGGGAATGATAAATGGGGTGTCAGAATTTCCAGGCCAGGGGAGAACCTGTAGAGCTAACAGTGATCAATGTCCAATTCTAATGTCACGACACTGCATATTCATTTAATGAACCTCTTATCTGTTAATTACTACCTTTCCCAGAATTGAGATTATTACACTTTCTGTGAAAAACCTGTGACAGCATTTACTTTTGTTTACGATTACTTGTCCTTTGGTGAATTTCTTGGGTGACCTGACATAAGACTTTATTTTCCAAAGCTATGAAGAGCTTCTGTTATAAATTCAAAAATAAAGGGAATAACCTCGATACAAATTTGCTATGAAGAAAATATCTTAAGAAACACATTAATTATTCTGGAAAAATTCAGTGCAGTAACACTGGTGCCAGTGAATTTTGTTCTGCGATGCTGTCTTTTATGAGTTCTGTGAACTTATTAAAACTGCATGCTCCAAGACCTGTCTCTTCTGAATTCCATGTACACTGAGCAGGTAGGTGTTGTGAAGTTAGCTTTGCTGTCAGGCAGAACTAGGTTTCAATAACAAATCCACCATGCATTAGGTGTCTGATCTTGGGAGAATCAATCACTCTGAGATGCTGTATATTCATCTGGAAAATGGGGACAATTCCATCTATTTCCTAAGGGACGAAATCTTCATGTAAGACTGGTTTAGCTGTGCCTGTGAACCAGGCATGCTGCAAGTAATCAATCCATGCAGTTTTCTTCCCACAGTTCAAGCATCATAAAAGATAAAGTTCCTAAAAACATGATTTTTAAAAGCAAAAGGTTTAATTTATCTGAATCATAAATTCATATAATTCAGTGTGTAATAAATTCAGTTCCCGATTTCAACTTTCTCCTGGGGACTGAGGAATTTCTTCTGAATTTGTTAGTATTTGAATCAATTTTTCTCACCAGTGAGTAGAGGGAATGTGTATGTGTCAAAATCAAGTGGGGAGTGTTTTCAATCTTTATCCTCTACATTCTTAGCCCAAGGGATTCTGACATATCAATATGTTGTGTTAAAAGTTCACTGTTTTAGGCCTACAAAAGAAAGTTCTGGAACCCAATCCTTTTAGACTTTATGAAATCACATGTCAGAAATGTGAATTACTGTAGAACTGTACCTGATTTCAATTATGTTTGAATAAATGACAAAGTCATTTCCACTAATGTTATAATTTATGACATTATATAATCTCATAAGCTAAGTATTCAGATATTCACTGTATATATTCCAGGGCCATAAAAACTGCTAATTCTAAGCAGATGTGTCAGGGCAGAAAAAAAACTAAAACATTTCTTTAAAACTAGACATGGCAGTAAATGAAAAAATCATGTCTGTTTACAATGTTCAGATAGTGTCACAATGTTCAAATAAATTTACTCCCTTTTGTCACTGTGTAAATCATACAATTTCTAGTTTAAGGATAATTTAGTTTTACTGCTGCTGCTGCTACTGCAACTACTATTAGCAGTACCACTGGAAAACATTTACTGAGCCATTACTATTTGTAAAATACTGTCTTAAACAACTTTAACTGCATAATTGCATCTAATCCTTCTAACTAACCGAGTTCTTCATAAGAATAATCTAATGCAGCAATCCATTTGATGCTTAAATTGTTCCATAATTCTCATCAACCAACCCTCTGATTTATATAAAAATGTATTAAAAAATGGATGACCTACACTGTGTCACTATATAATTTTTATTTTGGGGCCCATGTTCTACTTCATTGAACTATAAAAAGTAATTTAAATTATAAGAATAGTTTTTACACCACATCAAAATTATTTTTAAGTATTTGAGGACAATTTTATGTCTCATTTTCCAGATTTATATTTTCATTCTTTCTGAAATGACAAGATTGCATCTCCCTTTCACTTTGGGAATTCCCCTCTTAGTGTACTCCATTTTCTCTATTTTCCTCTTACACAAGTTACTTGGGACTGAACATAATACTTCAGCAAACAGCAGCCAACTATGTGTTGGATTTAATGCTACTTTCCAATCCAGTGTCATGTTAGCCCTTTTGACCTCTGCATCACATACCTACTAAGGGTTATAAAATCTGTATTGTCCTTCTTATGAGTGAAAAATATGTATGGACATATATATGTAATATTTGTATTTCCAATTTATGTATTGTTAATTACCATTTATGTAAACTTATGAAATTGATTGGTGCTACAGACAATATTAAAAAATATCTTAAAGGGCCAGCCCGGTGGCGCACTGCTACAGTGCACCGCTTGGGAGCGCGGTGGCGCTCCCGCCGAGGGTTCGGATCCCACATACAGACCGGTTCCCGCTCACTGGCTGAGCGAGGTGTGGGAGCAACACCGAGGGTTGCGATCCCGTTGCCAGTCCCGGTCCGGTACGGGCGCGACACTGAGGGTTGCGATCTGTTGCCGGACACGGAAAAAGACAAAAAGGGGGAAAAAAAATATATATATCTTAAAAAGTTTATTAATATTTCCTTTGGAGAATGTAGGCAGAGACAGAAGCTCAGACATATACTCACATTGTCACTGATATCTTATGACTTCATTTAGCTCTTAGCAATGTAGGACCTGGTTGAGTGCAGCTAAAAACATAACAAAATAAATAATAAACATAGCCATGGAAAATTGAAATTCAGCACTCTGTTTAATTTTGCTAATGTGAACAAAACAAAATAAAATAACATTCTAATAAAATTCTGAAGGCTTTTTAAGAAAAAGTCCAATGTATCCAAGTCTACATATGTACACATAAATTAATTCTTAATTATAAGAAATGATCATGAGGACTCTTGTAGCAATCTGGGCATATAGTGAATAGATTATGTTGGCAAAGGGCTATTTGTATGCCTATGTGAAGTTGGTGCAGAAACTATTTAAAAATGTATCCAAAGCTTTGGAAGCTTTCATCTTTTTATCTTTTATCATTTTCACAGGTATTATAAAAGAAGATAAAGAACCAAATATAGGGACAAGATGGTAGGCTAGATGTGTCCAGGGCATGTTTCTCTCGTAGAAAAGAACCATAAAAACTAACAGAAAGCTAAACAGTGATGGGCACATCTGTGAGAGAGCACAGGAGTATAGCAGGAAGCTGGTGAGATCCCTGTGGTGCAGGAAAGCCCAGGATATCAGCATAGAGAGGAGAGAGAGGCACATGGTCTCAGCCATGTCTCTGCCACTGTATCAGTGCAGGAGAAAAGGGAAGAAAGAGAGGGTCCACACCAATCCCCATCCTCACCCCAGCAGCCTGCGGTTCCTACTGCAGGAGGATTCCACAGTCCTTGCAAGTCTGGGGCCAAGTGTAGGGAGCTACCTAGAATACACTCACTGCACTGTACCAGAGCAGGAGCATATCATGGACATTCTCCACCCCCACCTTTGTAACCCAAGCTGATGCAATATGGCCCCACCTTGACACCATAGCCACTGTGGGAGCTCCCCTTCCCTGGGTGCCAGCAGCCAGTGTGCTTCCCCAGCTTTAGGGCTCTGCCTTCATGTCAACACGCTAACACAAGAGGTTATAATACCCTGATCCTCGCAGTTTGAGACCTGGACCAAGGGTCAGATGTCACTCTAATCCTGCATGTCTGGCAAACCAACTCCAGGACTTCTGTATTGATGCACACCCCCACATCCCCATCTAGAGATCAATGAGGTAGACACCCACACTAGTGGGTGAATTCTGTGTGCCCAAGTTTCCTATCTCATAAAACAGCTCATGGGTCCCCACCGTAACAAAGACACCCCTGGGCTGGTGAAACTAAAGCCATTCATGCCCTCCTGGAGAAGCATCTGGATGGTCTCACCCTCAACAATCCCCATCTAACAGCCTTACTCACTGCCCAAGAAGAAATTGACTGGGCCCCCTCTCAGGTGGCCTGCATCATGGCTTTGCCCAATGCTCAAGAAGCATTTTGCTGGGTACCCTATAAGCAAGCCAACTTCCCTACCTCACCCATCACCTGAAAAGGGTTGACTAGGCCCTCTCTGTTCAGGACTGCCTAGTGGTCTCATCCACCATCTGAGAAGTATCTCAGCAGCCCCACCCTTGGCAGACACCTGCACCCAAACCACCAAGGGAAGCATGACCTCAAACCTGGGCCTGAGAAGTAGTGCAGTGGACTGCCTTTCGGCAGACCCACATCCAGCTGACAGAGCCAAAGTATGCCCGCACCCTCAACTAAGAGCAACAGCCCAGCCATTATTCTCCTCGTGGACCCCAAGTCTTTGAACCATCACACACAAATACATCTGAGTGAGAAACAGCCCCTGGTGGGTCAAGTCAGAGAACCAGCACAGTGACCTGACACTGGCAAACAAATCCCAGAATCCCTGACATGCCATGTGCCCATATTCCCAGACTGAAAATCAGTCCAGAGACCCAGCTGACTTCAGTTAGTCAGCTCCCAAGTTGATTGACCTACAGTGTGCATGCACACCCCCCCCAGCCTAAGAACCAATACAGCTAGCCCACTCCTGGCTAAGCCATGCACCTTCCACAAACCTATGAACCATAGGCTGCTGAGGCACATGCAGACATGGCAAAAATGGATTACAGCTGAAGAATCTACACAGAGTGTATACGACTGCACCCATCATAAACAAAGCCATTGTATTCTACCCAATCAAAACCCACAGATACATTTGCAGGTGAAAATTCTCCACACAAGCCACTCTACAAAATTCAGAGGTAAGTGTTCCACCAGATACACAGATATCAATGCAGGGAAATGAGAAATACACACACAAAAAACAAGAAAACATAACACTACCAAAGAAAAACAACAACAACAACAACAACACACAAACACACACACAATATGCCCTAATAATTTTACCCAAAGAACTGGAAATTGCCATCTTGCCAGAAAAGAAATTGAAATTAATAATCTTAAGAAAATTCACTGAGATATAAGAGAACACAGACAATTTAATAAAATCAGAAAAACAATTCTATCTGAATAAGAAATTTAACAAAGAAATAGATATCATTAAAAAAATCAAACAGAAATATTGGAATTGGAGAATTCACTGAATAAAATAAAAAGCACATCTGAGGGTCTTAACAGACTAAATCATGCAGAAGAAAGAATTTTTGATCTTGAAAACAGCTGTTTTGAAATAACCAAGGAAGACAAAAAGAAAAAAAGAATAATGAATAAAAAAATAAACAAAGCCTATAAGATTTATGGGATGCTATTAAGCAAATAAATATTCAAATTATGTCCATTCCAGAATGAGATGAAAACAAAAAAGATATCACAAACATATTTAATGAAATAATAACTAGCAAGTTCCCTAGTCTAGGGAAAGATACAAACATCCAAATCCAAGCTCAAAAGTTCCCAATGTATTCAACCCAAAAAGTCCTCTCCAAGACACGTTGTAGTCAAACTGTGAAAAGTTAAAGACAAAAAGAGAATTATTAAAATAGCAAGAGAAAAGTGTCAAGTCACTTTTCAGGGAATTCTCATTAGAGTAACAGCAGACTTCTTGGCAGGAACTCTACAGGCCAGTAGAGAATGGGATAATATATCCAAAGTACAAAACAAAAAAACTGTCAGTGAAGAATTTATAACAGCAAAGCTATCCTTCCGAAATGAAGGAGAAATAAAATCTTTGTCAGGCAAACAAAAATTAAAGGAATTTATCACCACAAGTACAGCCTTACAAGAAATGCTTAGGCTAGTCATAAATCTAGAAGAGAAAGAACAATAACAACCATCATGAAAACACCTGAAAATTTAAAATTTACTGGTAAGATAGACACACAAATTAGGAAGAGAAAGGAATTAAACAATATCAATATAGAAAACCACAAAACCACAAAAAATAAACAGAAAGAAAAGAAAGAACAAAGGAAACACAGAACAATCAGAAAACAACTAATAAAATGACAGGAGTAAGACCTCACATATTGATAATAACCTTGAATGCAAACAAATTAAAAGACATAGAGTAGCTGAATGCATTAAAAAACAAACAAACAAACAAAAAACATGACTCATATATACATTGCCTACAAGAAACACACCTTACCTAGAAATACACACATAGAATGAAAGTGAGGGGATGGGAAAAGATATTCTGGGCAAATAAAAAACAAAAGTGAACAGGAGAAGCTAGATTTATGTCAGGTAAAAGAGATTTTAAACCAAAACCATTACCGAGACAAGGAAGGGCATTATATAATGATAAAGGGATCAATACAGCAAGAAGATATAATAATTATAAATATATATGCACCCAACACCAGAGCACCCAGATATATAAAGCAAATATTATCAGATCTAAAGATAGAGCTAGATCTCAACAAAATAATAGTTGGGGACTTTACAACCTCACTCTCATCATTGTACAGATCATAAGAAAAGAAAATTATCAAAGAAATATTGGACTAAAATGGCTCCATAGACCAGAAGGACCTAAGAGACATTTACAGAACATTTCATAAAACAGCTGCAGAATACACATTCTTTTCATCAGCACATGGAACACTCTCCAGGACTAACCATAAGCTAGGTCACAAAACTACTCTCAAAAATTTCAAAAAAATTGAAATTATATCAAGTACTTTTTCTGACCGTAATGGAATAAAACTAAAAATCAATAACAAGATGAACTTTCAAACTAGACAAATACATGGAAATTAAACAATATGCTCCTTAATGACCTATGGGTCAAAGAAGAGATTAAGAAGGAAGTCAAAAATTCTTGAAATAAACGAAGACAGAGCACAATATACCAAAACTTATGGGATACAGTCATGGCAGTATTAAGAGGAAAGTTTATAGTAACAAACACCTACATCAAAAAAGAAAAAAAATAAAAATATTTGAAATAAACAACCTTACCATGCACATCAAGGAACTAGAAAAGGAAGAACAAATCAAACCCAAAATAAGTAGAAGAAAGAAAATAATAAAAACCAGAGCAGAAATAAATGAAATTGAGACTGAAGATACAATACGATCAAAAAGATCAAATAAGAAGTTGGTTTTTTGACAAGATAAACAAAATCAACAAAGCGTTATTCAGATTATTGAAGAAAAAAAGAGAAAAGACCCAAATAAATAAACTCAGAAATGGAAAAGAAGATATTACAACTGATACCACTGAAATACAAAGGATCATTAGAGACTATTATGAACAATTATACACCAATAAATTTGAAAATCTAGAGGAAATGGATACATTCCTGAACACATATGAGCTACCAAAACTGAGTCAAGAAGAAATAGAAAACCTAAATAGACCAATAACAAGTAATAAGATTGAGTCAGTAATAAAAAGTTTCTCAACAAAGAAAGGTGCATGACCAGATAACTTTGTGGTGAAATTTTACCAAACATTTAAAGAAAGAATGCCAATATTCTTCCACTGTTTTGAAAAATTAAAGTGAATGGAATTCTTCCACACTCATACTTCAAGGCCAGCATTACCCTGCTACCAAAACCAGGCACGGACGCAACAGATAAAGAAAACTACAGGCCAATATCTCTGATGTAAGTATCCTGATAAAATACTAGCAAACAAAATTTTACTTTGTTTTTTAGCTCCCACTTGTGAGTGAGGAAATGTGATATTTCTCTTTCTGTACCTGGCTTATTCAACTTACCATAATTTTCTCTAGTTTCATCCATGTTGCTGCAAATGGCAGAATTTCATTCCTTTTTATGGCAGAGTAGTATTCCATTGTGTAGATATACCACATTTTCCTTATCCACTTATCCATTCATGGACATTTAGGTTGCTTTCAACTAGTAGCTATTGTAAATAAAACTACAATAAACATGGGAGTGCAGGAATCTCTACAAAGTAATGATGTCCATTCCTTTGGGTTTACTCCCAGCAGTGGGACCGTAGGAACATATGGAGGTTCTATCTGTAGTTGTTTGAGGAACCTCCATACTGTTTTCTATAGCAGCTATACTAATTAACAATCCCACAAACAGTGTAGCAGGGTTCCACTTTCTCTGCATCCTCACCAGCATTTGTTGTTCTCTTTTTGATAATGGCTGGTCTGACTGGGGTGAGATGATATCTCAATGTAGTTTTGATTTGTCTTTCCCTGATGCTGAGTGATGTTGAGCTTTTTTTTTTACGTGTCCATTGGCCATCTGTATATATTCCTTGGAGAAATGCCTATTCAGGTCCTTTACCCATTTTTAAATTGGTTTCTTGTTTTTTCACTGTTGTTTGCATTCCTTGTATATTCTGTATATTAATCCCTTGTCAGATGCATAGTTTGAGAATTTCTCCTATTGTGTTGGTTGTCTTTTCACTCTGTTAATTGTTTCTTTTGCTGTGCAGAAGCTTTTTAGTTTGATATAATACCTTTCATTTATTTATTTATTTATTTATTTTGTTGCCTGTGCTTTTGGGGTCATGTACATGAAGTCTTTGTGCAGTCCTACTTCTTGAAGTCTTTCCCCTATGTTTTCTTTTGGTATTTTTATAGTTTCAGGTGTTACATATAAGTCTTTGATTCATTTTGACTTCATTTTGATATAGGGTGAGAGGTACAGGTTTAGTTTCATTCTACCAATGGATGTCCAGTTTTCCCAGCACTGCTTATTGAAGAGACAGTCCTTTCCTCAATGTATGCCCTTGTTGCCTTTGTCAAAGATCAGTTGGCTGTAAGTATGTGGGTTGATTTCTGGGTTTTCTATTCTGTTCCATTTGTCCATGTGTCTGTTTTTATACCACTGTTATATTGTCTTGGTTACTATGGCTTTGTAGTATAATTTGAAGTCAGGTAGTATAATGCCTCTGGCTTTATTTATTTATTTATTTATTTATTTTGCTCAGTTATGCTTTGGCTTTTCAGGGTCTTTTGTTGTTCTATATGAATGTTAGGATTGTTTTTTCTGTTTCTATGCCATCACCAGATGTACTTTGGACTTCCCAGCCTCAGAAACTATAAGCAAATAAATTTCATTTTCTTTATAAATTACCCAGTTCCACGTATTTTGTTATAGCGACATAAATGAACTAATACAGCACCTGACAAATGATTAATATCCAGTATATACACATAACTCAAACAACTCAATAGCAAAAAAAATAAAAAATCTGATTGAAAAATGGGCAAATGATCTGAATAGTCATTTCTTAAAAGAAAACATACAAATGGTCAACAGGTATATGAAAAAATGCTCAACATTGCTAATCATTAGAGAAATGCAAATCAAAACCACAATGAGATATCATCTCACTCCAATTGAATAGCTATTATCAAAGACAGAAAATAGCAAATACTGACAAGGATGTGGAGAAAGGGGAACTCTCACACGTTTTTGGTAGGATTGTAAATTAGTGCAGCCATTATGGAAAACAGTGTGGAGGTTTCTCAAATAAATACGGATAGACCTACCATAGGATCCAGCAATCCCACTGCTGGATATATATCCAAAGGAATGGAAATCAACGAGTTGAAGTGATACCTACACTGTCAGGTGTATTGTAGCTTTATTTACAATTGCCGATATTTGGAACCAACCTAAATGTCCATCAATAAATGATTGGATGGTATATACATACAATAGAATAATATTCAGTTGTAAAAAAAAGAATGAAATTATTTATAACACCAAGTTCATGGGTTCAGATCTCTGTATTGGCCAGCCACCAAAAAGAAATTCTGAAATTCTGTCATTTACTCAACATGGATGAGGTTGGAGAAATTTATGTAATTATGTTAAGTGAAATAAGCCAGGCACAGACTGAGAAATACCACATGTTGTCACTCATGTGTGAAAACTAAAAATGTTGACCTCATAGTAGTAGAGAGTAGAATAGTGGTTACCAGAGACAAGTAAGGAGTGAAGAGGGCAGTGGGGAGAGGGTGCTTTGAATACAAAATTGTAGAAAGATAGAAAGGAAAGGATCCAGTATTTTATGGCAATATAGTGAGACTATAGTCAACAAAAAATTACTATATAACTTCAAGTAGGTAGTTGAGAAGATGTCGAATGTTCCCAACACAAACAGATGACAAATGTTTGAGATGATGGATATACCCTGACGTGATCATTACACACTGTATGGATGTACCTAAATATCATATTGCACTACATAAATATACACAATTATCATGCGTCCATTAAAAAAATAAATTAAAAGAAAAAAATCAGAGACAGAAGTAGATTAGAGGTTAGCAGAAATGGGGGGACATTATAGTGAGAACTCACTGCCTGATGAGTACAGATGATGAAAAGTTTTGAAAAAAGACAGAGGTAGTGGCTGCACAGCATTGTGGATGTAATTAATTCCACGCAATTGTACATTTAAAATATTTAAAACGGCGAATTTTATGTTATATATCTTTTACTACAATTAAAGAAGGGAAAAAAACACTTTGTAGAAATAGTCAAACAACTAAAAAGAAAGTATTCTATAAAAGGCTTATTTTTGGCATATAAAATTATATACTTTGCAAAGAATTGGGCATTTAGACTTGGCCTTTGACCTCTCCAATGTTGGAAAATAAAAAAAGAAAATGTGTCCCTGGGATTTGTTTTTCCTCTATTCAAAGTATTTTTATTGGTTGAATACAAACATTTTTATATCATAGGTGATGTATCTTTTTCCCTAATAGATTTGTACACTTTAGATAATCTCTGCTTTTATATTCCTCCTTTCAAGATTATATGTAAACTTTAATATATGAGCTTTTCAGCCTATTTCTCTCTACTTGATATAGTGCTGAATTTCATATGTGATTCCCTAGTTTATTCTGGCTTTATACAAAGGAAGGCTCTTTCATGATTGTTTCTTCACATATAGTTAATATTTGGTAACTGGCCTTTCTATAACTTTGAAATTGTCAAAAATATTCCTAATATGCCAACCAAAATGCAAACTGGTGGGAAAATAACCCAGAGATGTCTAAAGCCCATAATTTTTCCTTCACATACTTTCTTTTTAAAAAGTTTTCTGATCCTGTCATTTTGCATTTAGCTCTCAGGGTATCTCTCTTGTTTATTTAGGTAAGATGAGAATCAATTCTTTTTAGGTTAAACTTCTTAAATGTCTTTTGCCAGTTGTATCAATGTTGTTTATTTATATTACTGGAGATAAAAGACCAAAAGAATTATCTTAGAAGAGATGAGAGCTGGTGTCCAGTTCAGAAAGTTGGAGGCCTGGCCCTTGCACACATTATTCCCCTCTTCTCTTCCGTATTTACTTTACCCTAGTTTTTCTATGTTTGGTAAGTTACTTCATCTACTTGCTCCTATTAACTAGACATGCAAAAAGGGGTTTCTTGGAAGATGTGGTTTTGAACATCTAAAGAGGAGAAAAGTCAAAAAAGACTTTAGTCTGTCTGTTCCATCTCACTTTGAGTTGTCAGGTGCACATTGAGGAAGATTCTGAAAGTGTTTGAGGGCTCAAAACCAGCACTCTGTCTTCATTCATTAACTAATCTATTTACTCAGTAAGCATTTCCTGAACATGCCTACTGTATGCCAAGAATTGTAAAAAGCACTGAGAAGACAGAAAAATAGAATCTATTTTTATTCTTAATGAGTTTGCGATTTGTTGGATACAAAAGTAGAAACAAATGATTTAAAAATATTGTGGTAAACACATAACAAAT
The DNA here is from genome assembly GCF_000696425.1 of Galeopterus variegatus. Classification (NCBI taxonomy): domain Eukaryota; kingdom Metazoa; phylum Chordata; class Mammalia; order Dermoptera; family Cynocephalidae; genus Galeopterus; species Galeopterus variegatus. Next base: position 42,588 of record NW_007731105.1, on the reverse strand, counting down.
ATGTATTAAGTATTTATAGGGTCAGTAAAGATGAGTACTTAATCCATCATTGCAAAACTAGGGAAAACCTCTTGGGATATATAATATCAGAATATCAGAGCTCACTCTTTAGTGTTAATTGGTGATTAGACCAAGGGAGTAGGCCAGGAATTCCAGGCCTAGAAAGCAACTGAAACAACAGCCTAAAGTATAAAACAGCTTGGTATAGGTCAGAAGTCTTGTAATGCTATTGCGTCACAACGTGTCAGCCAGAGAATGATTGATGATGAGGCTAGACAGGTAGCCAGTAGATGACATGAAGAACGTTGTATGCCAGCTTATGAACTTTAAAATTTATCTATGGAGATAAGAACCAGTTGAAATTTTATGTAGGAAAGAGCATTTGTTAATTTGGCACTCAAGATAGGCAATTCTATCTGTTAATCTGAGGACAGATTTTAGAGAAACTGGAGTGTGGACAGGGAGAACATTTAGTATACCTCACTAATAACTTAGTGTGAGTTTTTTGGGATGAATTGTGTCATTTTAAAAGTTGTGTTTATTGAGCACTTTCTTTATGTCAAGCAATATCCTAACTCCTGGGAATACGAAATTAAGCAAAACCAAACACATTCTCTATTCTCATGACACTTATAGTAGAGTGTGGGAGACAGGTTTTAACAAAGTAATTATATAAACTAGGACATGGCAAGCTACTCTTCTCAGGCCATATCTGGCCTGTGGCTTTGTTATGAGTTGAATTGTGTTCTTTCACACAGGTAGGGATGCTATGTGACTGGAGTGAGGCATCTACAAGACAGAGTGCCGAGGATTGCTGGTAGACACTAGAAGCTGGAGGAAACAGGTTAGGGTTCCCCTGTAGCACTTGCAGAGAGAGCAGGGCCCTGCTAACAGCTTGATATCAAATTTCCAGCCCCCAGGACTGTGAGATAATAAATTTCTGTTGTTTTAATACACCATTTTTTGGTATTTTTTTATGGCAGCTCTAGAAAACTAGTACACTCTTGTTATTGTAAATAAGTTTTGCTAGAACACAGCCACACCCATTTTTTTTAAAAAAATTATTTTATCTACTTAATGACAGTTAAATAGTTGTGACTGTAAGGGAAGGAGAAATGGGAGTACTGAGATAGTGAACATCTTCTTGGCAATATTCAAAACATTACTGAGTGTTAACTAGTGAAGGTGATGGAGAAAAGATTTCAAGCATAGGGAATAACATATGTGTCTTAGCCAGAATCAATCCTAAAGGAAAGCCTGAGCAAATGCTGGCATGCAGGTATTTTATTGAGGAAGGGATCCCAGGGAGCAGAAGTGACGGACTGGGGGAATGAAACAAAGAAAGAGAAAAATCCAATACAAACATACATTTTTCTATTGGTTCCATTGGAGGCAACTCATATGTGATACTGCCATGACCTTCTGAAAAACATCTCTGAATTTTCCCATCCTAGTTCCTCCTTTATCATATCAAGAACTCTGTTCTCTGTTCTAAAGCTAATATCAAGCCATTGAAGAATTACAACTAAGGGAAAAAAAATGACAAGAGTTGGATTGTGGAGGGTCCCCATTAGCTTCAACCATGTCTGGCTTGGGTAACCCTGCCTATACGTAGCTCACTATGAAAAATTAATTGAAAAAAAGGAAAGTGTGAACACAGGGAACCTTTTAGAAAGTTAGCAAAGTGGTCTGGTTGAAAGAAAGAAAGAACAATTATAGTTTGGTCTATAGTGACAGGGCTGAAGATGAAGAAAAAGAGATTCAAGAGATATTTAGAATTTAGTAGAAAGAATTATGCCAATTGATAATAGATTAGATTTTGGAGAAGTGGTAGTGGTTGGCAAAGTCTGCTTCAAGAATGGTGCATGATGTTAAGTGAAATAAGCCAGGCACAGAAAGAAATACCACATGTCCTCACTCACAAGTGGGAGCTAAAAAATAAATAAGTAAATAAATAAATAAGAAAGAAAGGAAGAACAATTGCAATAATATGTTGAACTTTCAGAAGGAGAGAACAGAACTGTGGTTACTGGAGGTGGGAAAGGGGGAGAGCAAGTGGGATTAGTGAGAAACTGGTTTAATGGACACAAATGATGAATAAGTTTTGTAATGAGGATTATGCTAATTATTCTGATCTGATCATCACTTATTGTTCACAAATATTGATAATCAACTCTATCCCAGAAATATGTATAATCAATTATGTTTCAATAAAAACAAAAAAGAAATTAAAAATAAATAATAAAAGGAATGGTGTATTTATTTACAAGAGGTATCTATCTTGTGGAAATTGATGAATGTTGGTGTTAGTCATTTGACAAGGAGACTACAGGAAGAACCAGATTTGACATAAGCTTGAGATATCTAAGTTACATAAACTATTATCTAAATTATTAAGATATATAAATTATATCAGCTAGGCTGATGAACATTTAAATCTGGTGCTCAGAAGAATAGAATGGGCTAACAAGATAAATTTGAAAAACTTTTGCATAAAAAAGAGATTAAAGGTTGGGGCTGAAATTTACTGAAAAGAATATAGAATGAGAACAGAAGAAGGGGTAGAACAATTCTTGAGAAATGCTGATATTAATGACTAGATAGAAAGGGTTAAGTTTGCAAAATAAATTAAACAGAAGCAGATAGAAAAGGAGTAAGTAGAGAAGACAGATCCAAGAAATATTTATGAGATTAAAAACAGTGGATCTGGAAGTTGATTAGAACCGAGGTAAGTTTGAAAGAGAAATGAAGAACGACTCCTGGCACTGTAGTGTGCATGAGTGGATAGAGGACGGCTGGGATGAGAGGAGGATGGGGTTTTGAACACTTGGCATTTGAGGTAACCGTGAGGCATTTAAGCACACATGTCTAGAAATGCTACTGCTGAGATTACTTTAACATATATAACCCTCTCAGTGTGTCAGGCATGCAGCAGGTTGACTGCGCACTGGATACCATCCGTCTGAGTCCCGTGAGACAGAATAACCATGTACACAAGTCCTGTGACACAGGTTTAATACTTACAGACAGGCAACAAGGGACAGCAGAGGCATAAGCTTCTTGTGAGCTTGTCCACCAAAACTCAGGAAAGCCGCCTAGGGTGGATGGAGTCTTGACTGTGTGTGCCATTTGCATCACAGCTGAGGGACCCTCAAAGGCTGCTGGCCCCAGGCTACATCCCTCAGGGGAAATGAGGCTCTCTGGGTGAAAGTGCTGAAGGACACCGTGTTTCTAGACGGGAACAGAACAGAGCCTCGGCTGTTTCAGCCAATCCCTCCCTGTCTCAGGATCATACTCTCAGAACACGCTACAGTTATTCTTGAGAACTACAAATGATAAAGGGGGAAGAATTGGGTCAGCCCAAGGCCCCCCATACAAAGGGCCAGCATCACGCATCCATCTAAGCATTTTATTTATATGAATGCACTAAATATCAGAACAGATACTACTCTTACATCCATTGCACACGTGAGGGAATAAATGGAGGCTCCGGGTGTTCAGCGATTTGGTGAGAACCACAGATACTAAGTAGTCGAGTCGGAATTTAAACATAGGCAATCTGACTGAAGAATGTTCTCTATCACCACTATGTTAAACTGCTTTGTAGCATTTGGATGTGATAGAGTTGTCCCCCACAAAGGTCATGTGGAAATCTGATCCCCACTGTGGCAGTGCTGGGAGTTGTTTGAGTCATGGGGCTGATCCCTCATGAATGGATTAATGCTCTCCCTGGGGGGTGGGGTAGCAAGTGAGCTTTTGCTTTATTAGTTCCCGTGAGAGCCAGTTGTTTAAAAGACCCTGGCACCTCCCCTCTCTCTCTCTCTTGCTTCCTCTCGCCATGTGATCTGCTTGTACCCGCCGGCTGCCTGCCATTTTCCTTCATGAGTAGAAGCAGCCTGAAACTCACCCCAGATGCAGCTGTCCCAGTGTCATGAGCCAAATAAACCACTGTTCTTTATAAATTACCCATCTCAGGTGTTCTGTTACAGCAACACAAAATGGACTAATACACTGCTTGTAGTATATACGTCTAAAGATAGGGTAGGGATAGAGTATGAATACATAAATTTCAGTAGCCAATACAGATTACTGTTAAAGCCATGAGAGAAGAGGAGAAAGAGCAAATAGAATAAAAAGAGCAGGTGATGATTGGACTCTGGGAGAAAAAGGCATTAATATAGGTTGCAGAGTAGATACTTTTTAAAAGTAACAGAATAGGAATTATTAGAGGATACAAAGAAAACCAGAAGAGAATCACAGAAGCCAAGGGTATAAAGAATGTTTAGAAGGTTGTGACCAGGCAGCAAATGCAGTTAGCAAGGTCCCGTAGTGTTAGGATAAATATGTTCGTGAAATGTGGGAATCAGAACATTTCTAGTGACCTCAAGAAGTGCTGTTTGGGAAGCATAGTAATGATAGAAGCTGAATTGCTGGAGTGAGTTGAGTGAATGAAAGTGAGATGAGAGGTGCTGACAAATGTGCTCGTGTCTTTTAGCCATTTGCATGAGGAGGCAAACAGATTGTTTAGGCACAGAAAGGGAGCCCGTCGTTAAGACAGAGATATTTTTGAAGATGAAATAGAGATTTGGAAATGTTTGTAAGTTGCAAAAAGAACAGCAGGGGAGGGAACAGGACTGATGGAACAAAGATCCGAGGGGAAAAAAAAAGAGAGAGAGAGGGAGAGAGGGAGAGGTCTTGGTGGATGAGCCATGGGAGCAGGAGGCAGGTTGCAGTATCCGCTCATATTTTCAGCTGAGGAGCAGGGGTAAGGATGGCAACAACATAGGTTTCAGTTAAAGAGGAAAGAAAATTACAGCGATTATGATTTTTGAGGTTGTCTGCTAAAAGTAAAATGGTGGTGATTGCAATGGCTTGGGAGGAGAGGTGAATTTCTGAAAGAGTTGAAAAGAATGAAAGAGTGAGATAAGTAAGAAAAAGTAAAATGACTGATGGGATCAGCTAAGACTGTAATTGAAACACATTGGAATTTTACTGGTGTTAATCTGTACGATGGTTTAGTTCTAATCTATATGGTAGCATTCAGTAATGTGGGGATAGTTAGTGAAAAAATGAGATTGTATTGTTGATCCAAAGGACCCAGGGCGGAGTTTTGCAGAAGAGATACAATGAAGACTGCAGCTTCCAGAAAAGGCAAGATATTTTTGATAGATTACTTCAGATGTTCCATTACAGGTTCTGGTATAGAGAAAAGAGAAAGAAGAGCCAAGTGGGTATATTCGACTTGGGTAAAAACCTGGCAATATGAAACTGCAAATTCTGAGTTTGATGAACAAGGTTTTTGAGAATGATATAAGTGTGCAGCTGGAGGTACATTGAGAGAATGGGATATTAGAGTTTAAGATTTCTGTAGTACATTAGTTCTGGGAATTGACAAGTTAAAAGGCATAGTCATAAGTAAAGGGGGGAGAGTGGGTGGCTAAAGACTGAGAGTTTAACATTACGTTAAAAAAATCTAGACTTCAAAATTTAGGCTTATGATTTTATTTGGAAAGTGCTGTTTCACTAGAGATGGGCATAAACCACCTACTATAATCCTTCTCAGTGCCATTGCTTCAACTCTAATCATATGATGGTAGCTTTCTCATTGAGAATACCTTGATATCTTCCTTTTACAAGGAAGAGAGAAAGCAAAGAGTCCGATTCTTAAACAAGAAGTAAAGCTGGATTATATTTATGTACTCAGTCTGCTGGGGTGAGCAAGGTAATTAGCAGTTTGCCCAAATTGTTCAGAACTAAGAATATCTGATGAAGTTTAAAGTGTGTGAACCATCAAAAATGATAATCCCATTTTAAACAACTTGAGTGGATGCTTCACCTAAAGGTGAAAAATTAATATGACATATAAGCATCCAACTCTCTGTTAAAATATGCATTTTGCATGCACCTTGATTTAAATCACAGTTCTTCAACTTAACAGCTGTCTGACCTTGGACAAATTAATTAACCCAAGGAATCACAAGTTCCTTAACTATTGAATGAGGATAATAATGTCTGTCTCAGAGTTGTTGTCAGAATTAGAAATAGTATATGTCCACCATATATAACATACCTAACACATGGTACTCATTCAATACATTTGTTTGAATTGGAAATAACAGATTTTACATACTTAGGCATCTCTCCTAAACCATTATGTGCCCAGTAGTCTTTTAGGTCTTTAAATATAATGGAATCATTTTCTGTAATTATCCCAACATGGTGATAAAATGACCGAGTGATGACAATAAAATTAGGAAATATTGATAAGCCTTCTTACATGATGGAGCAATCTGGAATGTGTCTTCTAGGGTGGACAATCAATTGGTGCTCCTCAGAATGGTTGTATCCCCAGTCTACTGCCCTTGGTCCCTTCAGGGTAGCAAAAGCCTATAACCTATATTATGATAGGGCTCAGAAATCTGGCTGCATCTGGATCTGATACCTTTCTTCCAAAATTTCTTTCTAGGACCCCAGTCCTTTTCTTTTTTGGCATTCAGTCACAAAAGGATGTATTCCATTCTGTAATGGTTTAAACTCAGACAAGTATGTTCGATTGCCTACTACAAATGATTCTTCCTTGGAAGCTCACAAGTGCTTATTTTTCTTCCTTGGGCATAACTCTGACAAATTTCAGTCATTACAAATACAAATGCCTATTCAGCTTCCCTGAGAAGCAAGGAATGTTACTTTCCTCTTTAATTTTTTGCTGATATGTCTCCACATTTTAAGAATGAATAAAGGGATTTACTTGTAATGTCATGCTGAAGGAGAAAGTGACAGCAAAATCAAGTCTTCAGTGGAATGCCATCAATAACTGTGGCAGCATTGGGTTTAAGTTCTAAAACCATGATTATGCTTTCTTAAGTTTCCTCTCAAACAGATTATTTTTGTTCCAAGACCACTGAAGGATAAATACAGCATAGGCAGAATGGCATTACACTTTTTAAAGCGATTTCCCCCCCTTCTTTCCTTTCCCTTATAATATGCTAAAGAACAAAAATATATAGGAAGGGGGAAAGCACCTTAGAAAACTTCCTATCTCTTTGGTTACCTCAATGTTAGAAAAGAGAAAAGGTTTCCACAGAAAAGCAGGTAAGTCTGATCAGCTCTGTAGAGCGGCAGACTTTGAATAGACAATTGGGTATTTCTCATGAAATGTGGAAGTGGAAATGGTTTGCAAACCTGCTCCAGCTTTGGGTGGCATACTCCAAGCCCTAACCCTCCGTGTGAGTGTTTATGCCAGAGAAGGGCAGGGAGTCCAAAGAGTGTTCATTCCAATACAGGATGAAAGCTAAAAAGCAAGACTTAATTCAGCAACCATGCCAAACAGTTTAAAACAGAGATTTTTAACCAAAGGTCCATGAAAACATCTTAAGTAGTCTGTGGACCTAATAAAATTGGAAGTAGAATTGTATGTTTGTACAAAATTTTTGTTTCCTAGTGGAAGGGTCACAAAGTTCCCACAAATCAAAACTTTAAGAATGACTACCGAGTGGGATAGGATTCATATGTTTGGGTAGGGGAAGGGGCAGGAGTTTGCTGGGGGGAGAGGGCAGAATGTGGGATGTTATTTTAAAATAATTGTTATGCAGGCCAGATCATCCAGTAAGATCCTGAGCAGGAGGTCCTGAAATCATGGAGAGCTGACCCATAGAAGTGGGTCACCAGGGAGAACTAGTAATGGCTTTGAAGAAGCGGCTTCTGGCTGTGGTATCTGAAAAGGATGACCTGACTTTGTTTGAGTATTTTTCAAAACTTTGAAAGGTGTGCAAAAAGGAAGAAGGGAAGGAAACTGGGTGGCATAATGTTTTTAACTATTGTAAGGTATAAGAGGAATCAGGATAAATAAAAAGATGCAACAATTACTTTCTCAAATAAAGCCCAGTACATTTTCGGTCACATTTTCAGGTGAAGTTAAATTTCTAAGTGAGAGAAAAACACAAAAAGCCCCCAATTTTACAACTTCATCGAAAATAACTCATGCTCTGGAACCCCAAAACAGAAGCTATTCAGTAAATTTATTTTTACAATAAATGTCTGAAGTGGATGATTACAATTAATATTTTATTTTTTACAGGAGATACCTGAACTGTGGAGTACCTAGTCCTTTGCACACCAATAAATGAATTTGGGTAAAACGTTTTGGAAATGTTCCATAATGACTGACCAACAATATTCCAGTATTTTCAGTAACATTTATGTGAGATTATAGAAATACCACATTTATTATAAGTTTTTTTTCCTTTGTGTAATGAGGAAAATCAAAGCAACCATGGGATTAAAAGCTTGGATCAGAGATTAAAATTACATTAAAATTTCAAAGAAAGAAAACATGGAGCAACCCACACAGTATTAAAAACAATTGACTTCAAAATCTTGAAAATACTCTTGTTTTCTTAGTCCCAAATTAATTAAGCATAAATAGCACAAGCAAATCACTTTACACTAATTATGTTTGTTAATAATATGCCGGTTGTCTTATTGTTTTAATTTGCAAATATCTTATAAGTAAAAATGGTAAGAAAAAGAAACTAGCATTCAATTTTACTCTTTTCCTCAAAAAACCCTCTTAATTTTTCTTTGAAAACTCTAAAATTTTTTCCTATTAAGGTTTCAGTTCCCTTCTTTGCACTATCTTTAAATCTGCAAATAAAATGTCACTACTAGTGAATGGCGAGCAAATGGGCTTGAACTTTATAGTATGTAATCAGACATTGACCATCTGATGGTCTTATTTTACAGAGAAATATTTTAAAAGGTGTATAATGATCCTCCATTTTATTTTTTGTTTTTTATTTTTTTTAAAAGATGACCAGTAAGGGCATCTTAACCCTTGACTTGGTGCTGTCAGCATCACGCTCTCCCAAGTGAGCTAACTGGCCACCCCATATAGGGATCTGAACCTGTGGCCTTGGTATTATCAACACCACACTCTTCCAAGTGAGGCACAGGCCAGCCTGATCCTCCATTTTAGATCAGAATTTAGTTAGAAATAGAAACTGTGTTTGCATCTATGTCTGTCAGTGTGGTGTGTTTGAGGAGAGTAGTCATAACAAAAAATCAGAGAGCTAGTTGTAAATCATTTATTAAAAATCCATGAATCATAAGAGGTAATTTTTCCACCAGTGGGGATTTCTAATTTTTCCACCAGTGGAAAATGCTTACTTATCACAAAGACTAAATAAACAAACATTCTGAATAGATACATTCATTATTAAATATATTTTGAAAAAGAAAAATGAGTCAGGGGTACTAATACGCTTCTAAGTTGCTGTAGGTCCCCAGTGCTATTTATAACTAATAACATAGATCAGGGGTCATCATGCACCTACAAATCTGGAAACATAACTAGTGATTTTTCCCTAAATCTTTCCTGACTTTCAAAATGAGAATAATTAAGCAGTGTAAAGAATAGTAGAGTCTAAGAGGCTATGAATAATAGTTCTTAAGGAGAGATGTATAAGAAAGAGAAATGACACAAAATAAGTCCAAAGGAATAAAGAGGCCTGCAATTTTTCAGCTAAAAGGGGCAAAGCTAACCCAGAATTACCTATCTAGCATTTTTTTTTTTAACAATATCAAACTTCAGACCACTGTTTTTAAAACTTTATAATTGCCCCTCAAAATGCTTAAAATGTTACAGTAATGCTAGCTCCTCTAACAGATAAATCCTGAAGATCAATGGCTTAACACAAAGGAATGTGCACTGTCCCTCATATAGTCCAAGGCTGCTGGGGGTAGGGAAGGGGAGGGTCTCTGCTCCACAATGCCATTTAGAGATCCATGCTGTTGAAGGCTGTGTTAACATTAGTGCATTACTTCCCCGGCCATTTCATAAACTGAGATAAGAATAGGGATGGGGAGAGAGAGAGAGAGAGCCAGTGAGCTAGTGCGAGCACACACAGGGTCACGAGGCCTAAGACTTAAAGGAGGGTTTATCACTTTGACCCATTATACTTGGCCAAAACTCAATCACATGGTCATGGTCAGATCTAACTGCAAGAAAGAAACGTATCTCACAGTGGGCTCAGAGGGAAAGAGAAATGAGTTTGGTAAATAGCTACCCAGTATCTGCCACACATTTGTGTGGGAAGATTTTTTTTTCTTAAAGTTGTTTAGCCTTTTAAATAGAATAGTGTCTTCTCAGACTTATGTGAGCATACAAATTATTTAGATACCTTGGTAAAATGCTCACTGAAGATTATGATTCAGTAGGTCTGGGGTAGGGCCTGAGAGTCTGATTTCTTGTAGGTTCCCACATGGCCGGATGCTCTTGATCCATAGATTTTAGGGTCAAAACAGTAGACATTCTGGTCACTATGTGAAAAAAAAAAATCCCAAGCAAACAAACATCACAGAATCCATGAGATGAAATTTAAGTCCTATAGCCATCTTGCTGTTTTTCTTGGAATATATATTCCCCTCTTTGTGCCCTGATTTTGCTAAGTAAAGTGAATACAAAATACATAGTTCCTCCAAAGCTCACAGAAATCTACAAATTTATGAGATAATATCTACAAAATTCTGTGGCATTCTCTGGGGAGAGGTATTAGAAATATATCAGGCATTATATTGTTATTAGATTGTCATTGGCTGGAAGGAAAGAATGTGCTATTTGGGAGGAAGCACTGAATGCTCTTGAAAGTCTAAAAAACTGTGCAAAGAAGAGAAACCCTTTCTTCCGCATGGAATGTTTTTGCCATTATTATTGCCATTATTCCATCTTGACATTTTCTACTGAGGCATACAACAATCCAACCACATTAAACACATGAGAGTACCTCAAAAGGTTTGTGGAAAAATAAAATTAAAAGACAATAGAAATCCTTCCATGAACTTTTTGAAGTACCCTTGTACAATTAACTAGCAATGTGATGATTCTTAGTTTCATAATGCACCTACTATACTATAGAACTTAAAATATATATTCGTATAAACACATCTATCACTTGCTGCAGCAAAAGCATAGCTATTATATGATCAACAGGATTTAAGCATTCACACAACCTCAGATGATCACAGATCCTGCAAACTGTGAGGATTTTCCCTGTTAGTTACATTTACTCGGTGTCCTTCTGTACCTTGGAACAAATAAATATCCCTTTTCGTTTTCTCTCTGTAGGTGATGCCATGAAGCCAGGGTTGTCAGAACTGGCTGATTCTTTATTCATTCATTCATTCATTTGCACTGATTTTTACTTTCCAGATAAGCTCAAAATTATCTAGAGAAAAGAATTAACAGGAAAGAGAAGGACCAAATGGGAAACTGAAGCCTGTTTTACTTCTGCAGTTTACAGACTGCTTTTCCATTTAATCCAGGAGGTCATTTTGTAGCACTTTTATGAACACAAATTAAGGATTAGGATTTTTTTATCCTATAGAAAAAAAAAACCCCAAAAAAACCAGTAAAATATAGGTAAAAGCCAAAGACCTAACATATATTTTTATTCTCACTCTTTGTTATTCTTTCTCAATGAGTTAAAATGAATGCTAAGTTAAAGAAATGTCAAATGTGGGATTTTGAATAATATCAAATATCCAGCACTTTTTGCCCTAAAACTTATGAAATATTTGTCATAAAGGACAACTATTATGCAACATTGTAAGCATATAGCATTCATTTAAAAATATTATTTTTGTAATTTGAATGAATAGCTGCTTTTGTTAGTAGCATTATTTGAATTATTTGAGCAAATGGAAATTTTCATCTGAATATATACAAAATTGCCGCCATCACTTGGGAGCTAGATTCATGAGCATATTTTATTAACATAATAACACTAATAATTCAGTATATTATAGTTAATCTAATTTTGGCTCTAACACAGCTCTGAAAGGAGGACTAGATCTGATTATATTGTTTCAATTTCATTGATGAGAAAGGAAGATCATTTAGATGAACTGTCAGTAGAAGAGAGAGAAATAACTTGGTTTCCTGATTCCAAGATCAAAATTACTTTAAAATTAGGTTGATTAGATCAAATTAAAATTTAATCTCCAATTCCCTTTTGTTAGTTAGGTGAGTGTCTTTTAATTATATAAAGTAATACAAGTTCAGTATTTTAAAATAGAGAGTAGAGGAAAGTAATTGGTAAAAAGTGAAAGTTAAAATTTCTCTTGCCCAACTTTTCTTATTAATGAAAATTTTATTCTACTCCTCAGTATGTGTTACTAACTGTTTTTTGCATATATTTCCAGGAATTCATGTGCATATACAGGCACACATATGTGGGTTCTTTAGCTTTCTAACTATAAATCCAGTTTTGACATAATACAAATCACATAGCTTATATACTTTAATGATCATGTTAAGGACTGAAGTCCTGCTAATTATTTTAAATTGAAGAGGACTTTTTATTTGGATTGTTTCAGGTAAGTTTAATTTTTACATTTTCACTGCTGTAAGAAAGGTACATCGTTATAGTTATTCTTACTTCATACACACATATACTCCTACACATTTCCTTGTCTGTGTAGAAAGAACTCTCATTTCAGCTTTTTAAAATCATAAAAACCATTGAGGTGGGTGAATTCCTTTAATCACACTTCTCTCTTGTTATGCTTTGCTGCTGAAAGGTAGCAGATGCTGGGTTCGTTGTCCAAATTACATTAGTTGCTGTATGTAGTACTGTTCAGAGTGCAGTTGAAGTGAATTCAAGTCCCATCCAAATACATCCTAAAAATGTTAGTTTGACCCCTACTTAGTTGGTGCATGTCCATGAGCCACCCAGCGAGACTGGAGGGGTTGCAGAATCGCATTATTCTCTCTTAGCAAGCCTTTTCTCTACCTTCTCACCAGACAGATGAGTCTCTTATCAGAAGGAGCAGATGGCAGTGTGAGTCTGTTTGAAATTGCAGACATGCACTTGGAGAACAGTTCCTGGAAATTTTTTTTGTTAGAGTATATTATATTGGAGAACAATCGGTGTTAGAAGCCTAGGGGAAAACTTCTGAATTTTGGCTCAAAAATGTTCCTTAGGTTTTGCTTTAATAGTTCTGCTATGTTGATATTGAAAATGAAACAGCTTATTGACCCTTGGTATTCTGATATGCGGAACGCTGATAACCATTTAAGATTTAAGGATTCCTGAACTTTAAACCAGTAAGTTACCTCAGAACAACTTATCAAAGCCGGCTTTAACTGTTTACACATGCTTTCACATTCAGGATCTCATTTAATTCTCAGGGAAAATCAAAAATTTTAAGTCCTCTTTTACAGAAAGAGAAATTTAGAATCAAAGAGGTAAAGGGGCATATCCTAGAACACATGGTTAATAAACATCACATAGACAAAAAAGATACTGGTCAAGATGCACCCAATAAATGAAGTTCAGGCTGTGGGTAGGTAATTACTATGTGTTAATTGTTGTGGTGGATGTTTTATATACATAAAGTCTTACTTGTCACAAAATTGCTATAAGGAAGAAATTGTAACCTCCATTGCATATATGAGATTACTATGCGTAACTTGCCCAAAGCTACCCTTCTAGTAAGGGGTAGACATGTTTCAAGCCTAGGTCTAGTCAAGTCCTACTTTCATGCTCTTTCCACAATTAAAAAAAAAATTAAGATGACAATTTAAAATAAACTTCAGACTTACTTAGTAAAATTGTAATACCTGCCAAGGCTTATGAAATTAATATTTTGGCCTTTTAGTTTTCTTCAAAAATGGTGGATGAATTATAATGAGGACTATTATAACATGACAGCAAAATAGGCTTTTGTTGCAGCCAAAGTGTGAAATAATATATGTACTTTTGTTTTTGATATTTTAAACAATATATGTGCACCTATCTTTTGTGAGTTAATATTCATTGGACTCTTTTATTGTGCACAACTCTGAATTGTAACAGCACCAAGAATCTAAATGCCTCGTATTTTATCCTGAAGCAAAATACTAAAATATAGTCTCATTGCAAATTAAAATAATTCTACTCACCTCAGAGGAGTTGCGGTAGGCAAAATAATGGCCGCTGAAGGTGTCCACGTCCTACTCATCAGAAACTGTGAATATGATAGGTTACATGGCAAAGAGGAATTAAGGTTGCAGATGGTATTAGGTTTGCTGATCAGCTGAACATTTGCGCTTTTTTTTTTTTAGTATCCTGTACCTTATTTTGTGTTTTTTACAGTAGCTCCAAACTGTTGTATATACACTCATGTAGAATGTTTTTATGTACATGTGTTTTGTATAAAGAGACACATGTATAGTCACTAGGTTTGAATTCAGATCTGTACATTTATTACTTTATTGTTTTATTTAGCTGCACATTGGGAAAACCTAGTTAATTTTTTAAATGCTAAAGGGAGAAAGACACAACAAAACAAGACAAAGAAACACAAAAAAGTGAAAAAACAAAGCCCTCTACCAGGTATATGCAGAAAAATAATTGATTTTTTTTAACATTTTGGAAATCCCATTAGAATTAGTGCTGTTAGTATTTGTTCTACTCACAATAGTTGTCATTTTAGTTATTCATATTTTATTAATTTTGTTAGGAAATGGATTTCTAATTGATGAAGTTCACTATCAGCGAGTTAAAAATAGAAGCTTAAACAGTAAAGATGTTGAGGGCTTAATACTGATTTTGCAGGTAGGTATCACAAGATCTGCTTTTAATGCTCTTTTGTTCCTCAGGAACAACAAACCAAAAGTAAAAATTAGTTTTTACTTTTTGAAAATACTATGTGCCAGCATAAACTTATGAATCTAGGTGCTATGGCTATAACAGTAAACAACAAAAGCCAAAATCCCCATCCTGCTAATGGAGAAGACAATCAGGTAAGTAAAGCAAATGTTTATGTCTTAAGGCAACATGGAATTGGATGCATTTAAAATCCTGATCGTTAATTTTTTAAAACTGAAGAGCTTGAAATTTATTTTTTTTTCGTTAACTTTTTATTTTGTCAATATACAATGTATATGATTATTATGGCCCATCACCGACACCTCCCTCCATCCTCCCTATCTCCCCTCCCCCCCAAAAATGTCCTTTCCGTTTGCTTGTTGTAACAACTTCAAAAAAGTACAGTTGTTACATCTTCTCCCCCCGGCCCCCGTTTTTTTGTGTGTGTGTATGTGGGTGAATTAATTTGTTTATTTTTTAGCTCCCACCAATGAGTGAGAACATGTGGTATTTCTTTTTCTCTGCCTGACTCGTTTCACTCAATATTATTCTCTCAAGGTCCATCCATGTTGTTGCAAATGGCAGTATTTCATTCGTTTTTATAGCTGAGTAATATTCCATTGTGTAGATATACCACATTTTCCATATCCACTCATCCGATGATGGACATTTGGGCTGATTCCAACTCTTGGCTATTGTAAAGAGTGCTGCAATGAACATTGGGAAACAAGTATACCTTCGACTTGATGATTTCCATTCCTTTGGATATATTCCCAGCAGTAGGATAGCTGGGTCATACGGTAGATCTATCT
>NW_007731105.1:12319-24899 GCF_000696425.1 Galeopterus variegatus | reverse complement strand
TGTAGGTGCCGTTTGTTCCTTGCTTTCTACTTTGCTGTTTGTTTTCTGTGTTTGTTGGTTCCTTAGGCTGCAGCTAGTGTTTTTGTTTGTTTGTTTTCTTTTCATGATTGTCATTTTTATTATACTGGTGGGTTTTGATTTTGCTTGGATTATTATGGCTATTATCTTTCAGGGTCCAATCTCAGTACTCCCTTGAGAATTTCTTGTAAGGGTGATCATGTTGTGGTGAACTCCCGCAGTTTTTGTTTGTCTGAGAAATGTACTATTTGCCCTTCATTTTGGAAGGACAGCCTTGCAGGGTAGAGTATTCTTGGCTGGCAATCTTTGTCTTTTAGTATTTTGAATATATCCTCCCATTCCTTTCTAGCTTTTAGGGTTTGTGCTGAGAAGTCTGAAGTTAACCTGATTGGGGCTCCCTTATAGGTGATTTGATGCTTCTCTCTTGCAGCTTTTAAGATTCTCTCTTTGTCTTTGAGTTTTGCCAATTTGACTATAACATGCCTTGGCGAAGCCCTTTTTGGGTTGAATACGTTTGGAGATCGTTGAGCTTCCTGGCTCTGAAGATCTGTGATTTTTCCTATGCCTGGGAAGTTTTCTGCCACTATTTTGTTGAATATGTTTTCAATACAATCTCCTTTTTCCTCCCCTTCTGGAATACCCATGACTCGGATATTTGAGCGTTTAAGGTTGTCTAATATCTCTCTCAGGTTTCCTTCTATATCTTTGATACTTTTTTCTTTTTTCTTTTCTGCTTGTGTTATTCCAAACAGCCCATCTTCAAGTACAGAGGTTCTCTCTTCAACTTCCGTTAGCCTGCTGGTTAAACTCTCCATTATGTTTTTTATTTCACTGAATAACTTCTTCAGTTCTGTATGTTCTGCTACATTATTTTTTAGGACATTGATTTCCTTGTACACTTCCTCTCTCAGGTTTTGTATATTTTTCTTTATTTCTTCATGCTGTCTAGCTGAGTTTTCTTGTATCTCATTCAGTTTCTTTAGGATTATCACTCGAAATTCCTTGTCATTCATTTCAAGGCTTGAAATTTAGGCTGAGGCTAACTAGCTTTACCTAAATGGCTCCAGACTGTTAAGCTTTTACAACTTAAGTATTTATCAAAAACATTTTTTTCTCTCTCTTTCTTGTTTATTTTATGGCAGTGTTTTTAAGTTTCTTCGAATCAATTAAATAATGGGAGATATGTTTAATTCTATATAAGAGTTCAGGAACCTGAAGCAAAGTGAGGTTCACCAAAGCCCACATCCTGGCCAGGTTCTTATTATTTCAAAAACTTTGTACAAAGCTGAAAACAACAACCAATGCATGCGTTCATTCATTCATTCATTCTGAGGATAGAATATGTGGCAAAAGTGCTGTGAAAGATGGAAATACCTTTGTGAAATTTTATTATTTTATATGTTTTAAGAGTAGTGGCTGAACTAGAGACAGGAAAAAAAATAAAGTCTTCTATCTGAGCCTGAACCAACCCTGCTAATTTTCACTTACTTTGCATAAAATCACTAACCACGCTCACCCAGCCACCTGACCAAATTATGTTCCTGATTAAGAAAAAGACTTGCTTTTGGCAACGCAAACAATTTGACATACACAGGACTCAATTAATTTAACTGCTGAATTCATGCAGTACACTTTTGCTCTCTAGCTATCCACAACTTCTCTGATTAGTTTCTTTCAACAATAGATAGGCTCTGTTTCAGATGATTGGTTTTTGGAATTAAATGGATCTGTGTAGCTAAGAATATCCTTTCATCTGACCTTTATTTCTCTTTGTTGAATAGGTGTTAATCTGGAAACTTGGGCTAATGCCTCATTGTATGTAGAAAAGATAGTAATCTTAAATTTAGTATTTATTATATGAAACCAAAATACCCTGAATACTATTTCACTGATCGGGGTCAACCTCCCAACCCTCAGACTCTATTTCTCTTTGGAGTGACTTCCATTAGACATTGGGTACCACCCCTGATTTCTTTCTTACCTTTTATGCCTTTCTGTGGTATGTTTGGAAGAAATGTTTGTATGTGTTTAACTTAGCTCTTTCCTCCTTCCTTTGGGCACGATTAACTGCACAGAAGGTGTACTCTGGCCTGTTCTCCATTGTGTGAGAGGCTTATTGGAGCAGGACCTGTCATTGTGGGCAGACCTAGAGTTTCTCAAATGTACCATATTCCTCTGCATAAATCTGTGTAATTACAGGAAAAATAGTAGAAAGCCATCTGACCAAAGATTCAAAGCTGTGTCTCCAATCAGATTTAATAGTAATAGCAATGACATGATCTCCAGCTTTTCATTGTTGATTTTTGTCCTCTCTCTCTTAGTCTCCCTTTCTCTGTCTCTCTCTCAATTCTGAACCTAGAAAGGGAAGAGGGGTAAATTTTATCAACTTCTTACAAGGGTAGTATTCAAAATTGCTAATAACCAGTCCAGTACCTATCAGTTGGAAAAGAAGCTTGGTGGGGGGAATATTCCTGAACCTCAGACTATCTGATTCCCAAAATTGACAACACAGACTTGTAAGTTGCTTGTAAACAGAACAGAATTTATTCATTCATTTAAACGAAGCCTCCATCTCATAGGAGTATTAGCATCTCATTTTAATAGATATCTTTAAATAATAACCAGACATTGTTCCTAATCATATTATGTTACATTTATAAATGGTGCCCATCCATCCAACCCTGTGACCTCACTGCATTCATTCATTCATTCATTCATTCAATATCCATCTATTGAGCACCCCCTATGTGCTAGATATTAGCAAGCTAAACACTAGGGAAACAAAGATGCACAAATCATGGTCCCTGTCTTTGGGAAAAACATAGTAAAATGAGTTCAAGTGGCACAATCCTGATTTCCATTAATAAGCACATTTAAATTTTTTCTGTAAGTTCTCTTATAAAAATTAAAACGTTTTGTATACAAGAGTACATAAATTCTGAAGCCTCATTTTGTAATTGATATGACTTTAAACAATAAGCCTTGTTGTGTTACAGCTTAAATTTTTCATCATTTGATTTATTATTTCTATTGGTACAAAGCAAGTCTACTTTTTTCATAATTCATTAATATTGTATAAATTTTGAATTTCTTCACATAGAGCTGTTCATAGAATATTTTGTAGCTCTATTTGTTTGATCTCTATTTTCTGTCCCTACTCATTCTGGATTTTTTGTTTGTACGTTTAATTTGTTGTTTGCGTTTTTTTCCTTTTTGTCTTTTTTACTGACTGGCAACGGGATCGCAACCCTTGGTGTTGCGCCCGCACCGCGCTCAGCCAGTGAGCGGGAACTCGTCTCCACATGGGATCCAAACCCTCGGCGGGAGCGCGGCCGTGCTCCCAAGAGGCGCACTCTCCAGTGCGCCACTGGGCCGGCCCTGTTGTTTGCTTTTTGATGATCAATTTTTTCTATTCTTTTGTCTAGATTATGTATCTTTGCAATGAATCAGTTTTGTTTTTTAAGATCTCTGCTTCTATAGTCATTCTCTGCACGTTCTTGCCCTTATTTTATTACTTCCTTCCACCTTTCTTAGATATCCTTTTTGATTTTCATCATTCTTGCTCACTTATTTTTTGTCTTTCAAGTTTTATCATAAATATATATACAATTACAAAATCTCCTCTAAGTACTGCCATAACTATATCCCCCAAACTTTAACATTTAGTGCATTTATCAGGTGCTAAATATTTTGTAATTTCCCTACAGAATGCTCATTAGCTAAAAGGTATGTTGGGTTATTATTTCTTATTTTTAGACATCGCACTTTAATTTTTTACAGTATTTTTAATTTAATTTTTACTATTGATTTCTAGTTGTATTGCAGTTTTGCTGGAGAGTATAGATAGTCTGTAATTTGTGGCCTTATTGAAACTTCTTTTCTTGGCTTAGTATATCAGTTTTGGTAAATGGTTCATGTAGGCCTAAAAGCTTATCAATTTTGTCTTTTTACCTTTTCAAAAATTTGCTTAGTTTTGATTGCACAGTCTATTCACTTTTTAATAGGAGTGTATTAAGATGTCCATAGTCATTGATATTTTCTATTTCTGTCCTAGTGTCCTTTAAGTTATTGTTTTAATATATAAAGCTATGTTATAAGTGCATGTTTCCATGTGCCATGTGTGACATTTTCTCTTGAGTTTTTTTTTCTTTTTCCAGTATATATAATTCCTCTTTTATATTATAATTCATTCACCTTAAATTTTATTTTGCCTGGTGCTGCAATTGCTACCTTAGCAATTTTATTTGGTTAGTATTTATCTTTATATTTTTCAGCTTTTCTTTTCAAAATTCTGTAACTTTTAAATAGTCCTCTTGGGGGTCACATACTGCTGAACCTTATTTTTATCAAGTTTGTCTTTTTTCTCAAGTGTTTTTAATTTATTACATTATAGTTGTTACTTAAAATAGGACTCAGGCCTGTAATCATTTTTTAAAAATTATTAAACATTAATTTTTGGAGAAGTTTTAGGGTCACAGCAATATTGAGTGGAAAATACAGAGTTCCCATATAACCTCTGTTCCCACATGCCCACAGCCTTCCCACTATTGACATTTCACACCACACCTGGTACATTTATTACAATAGATGAATTTGCATTGACACATCATCATCCCCCAGAGCTCATAATTCATATTAGGATTCACTCTTGGGTTGTAAAATCTATGGGTTTTGACAAATGTATCCACCATTATATCATAGAGAATAGTTTCTTTGTCCCCCAAATCCTCTGTGGCCCACCCAGTCATCCATCCCTCATCCTCTCTCCCCTGGCAGCCACTGATCTTTTTAGTCTTCATACTTTTGCCTGTTCCAGAATGTCATCGTTGCAGTCATACAATATAGAGCCTTTTCAGACTGGCTTCTTTCACTTAATAATATACATCTAAGTTTACTCCATGTCTTTTTATTGGCTTGATAGCTCATTTCTTTTTATCACCAAATAATGTTTCATCATTTAGATGAGCCAAAGTTAATTTATCTACTCACTTTTGAGGGACATTGTGGTTGCTTCTAATTTCTGGCAATTATGAGTAAAGCTCTCATAAATATTTATATTTATATTTATATTTATATTTATATTTATATTTATATAAATATATAAGTATCTGTGCACAGATATTTTTATGGACAAATTTTTTTTAATTATAAAAATTATAAAAAATTTTCTAAGTTTTTAACACATTTGGGTAAATATTTAGAAGAAAAAATGCAGGATTACTTGATAAGAGCATGTTTAGCTTTGTAAGAAACCACCAAACTGTCTTCCAAAGTGGCTGTACCATTTTGCACACCCAGTGAATGAGAGTGAATGAGAGTTCCTGCTTCCACACATCCCAGACAGCATTTGATATCAGTAGTTTGGATTTAGCCATTCTAATAGGTGTGTAGTGGTATCTCCTCATTGTTTTAATTTGCAATTTCCTAGTGACATATGATGCTGCACATCTTTTCATATGATTATTTGCCATCTGTATATCTTCTTTTGTAAGGTATTTGCTAAGGTCTTTTGCCCATTTTTAAAAAATTGGATTATTTTCTTGTTATTGAGTTATAAAAATTATTTCTATTTTTTGGATAATAGTTCTTTATCAGATGAGTCTTTTGCAATGATTTTTTCTCCCAGTCTATGGCTTGTTTCCTTTGTTCTTTTGACATTGGTTTTCACAGAGCAATTATATTAGTCTGTTTTCTGATGCTTATAACAGCATACCAGAAACTGGATAATTTATAAAGAAATAGAATTTATTTCTTACAGTTCTGGAGGCTGCAATGTCCAAAGTCCTGGGAACGCATTGGGGGAGGGCCTTCTTTGATGATCATCTACAGTGACTCAGGGTATCACGTGGAGAAATGGCTGAGCAAGAGAAAGTTAACCTTCTCAGTAGCTCTCCTTTTAAAGCCATCAGAATCATGCCTGTTACTCCATGAATGGATTAGTCCATTAACTTGTTTATTGTTGAATAGGTGTAGTCCTCAGAATCTAATCACTTCTTCAAGGCCCCACCTTTTAATTACAATAATAGTATTTCCCACCCTCTTAACACTGCCACAGTGGGGATTAATTTTCTAATATATGAAACTTTGGGGGACACATTCAACCCATAGCAACCATTCAGGTTATTTATTTTTTGTGTGAATGTTGGAAGATTGTGTCTTTCAATGAATTGATTTATTTCTTGTAAGTTATCAGATTTCAGGCTGTAAAGTTGTTCAATATATTTCTTCAGTAGATTTTTAATGTCCGTAGAATCTGCGGTAATATCTTGTCTTTAATTTCTGATATTAGTGATTTGTGTTTTCTCTCCTTTTTTCTTAGATAGGCTGGCTAGAGGCTTAATGATTTTATTGACCTTTACAAAGAACAAACTTTTGGTTTTGCTGATTTTTTCTATTGATTTCCTGTTTACAACTTCCTGTTTTTCTATTTTATTTTTATTTATTTTTTCTTTCTGCTTACTTTGGATTAAATTTGCTCTTCTTTTTCTACTTTCCTAAGGTGAAATCTTAGGTTATTGATATTAGATTTTTTCCTCTTTCCATATATGCATTCAAATGCTATAAATTTCTCTCTAAGCACTGCTTTTGCAGCATCTTACAAATTTTGATTAGTTGTAGTTCCATTTTCATACAGTTCAAAATACTTTTAAATTTCTCTTGAGATTTTGTCTTTGAGCCATACATTATTTAGAAGTGTGCTGTTAAATCTCCATGGATTTGGGAATTTTTCAGCTGTCTTTCTGTTACTGATTTCTAGTTTGATTCCATTGTGATGTGAGAGCAGATTTACTATGATTTCTATTCTTTTAAATGTAAGTGTCTTTATGGCCCAGAATGTGGTCCATCTTG
Organism: Galeopterus variegatus; assembly: GCF_000696425.1. Classification (NCBI taxonomy): domain Eukaryota; kingdom Metazoa; phylum Chordata; class Mammalia; order Dermoptera; family Cynocephalidae; genus Galeopterus; species Galeopterus variegatus. The sequence continues at coordinate 18,032 of NW_007731105.1, read as the reverse complement.
GAGAATGTTTCATGTGGGCTTGAGAAAAATGTTTTATCTGCTGATGGTGGATGAAGTGGTCTATAGATGTCAATTACATTCAGTTGATTAATGGTTTCATTGAGTTCAACTCAATGATTTTTTTGCTTGCTGCATCTGTCCATTTCTGATAGAGGGGTGTTAAACTCTCCAATTGTAATAGAGGATTCATCTATTTCTCCTTTCTGTGTTACCCGTTTTTTTCCTGATGCAATTTTTAAAATTTAGAAATAATTGAAATTTATATATCACAGTTCTGAAGACAGAGAAGTCCAAAATCAAGGTACCAGCAGGGTCAGTGTCTGATGAAGGCTGCTCTATGCTTCAGGATGGCATCTTGTTGCTATGTCCTCATATGGTAGAAGGCAAAAGGCCTTATGTATTTTGATGCTCTGTTGTTAAGTGCATACACATTAAGAATTGTTGTGTCCTTTAGGAATATTGGTCCCTTTATCATTATGTAATGTCCCACTTTATTATGGATAACTTTCCTTGCTCTGAAGTCCTCTCTATCTCAAATTCATATTGCTATCCTGCTTTCATTTGCTTAGGGTTAGCATGTTATGTCTTTCTCTATCCACTTACTTTGAATCTGAATGTATCTTTATATTTAAAGTGAGTTTCTTATATACAATATGTAGTTGGGTCTTGTTTTATGATCCACTCTGTCTATATCTGTCTTTTAATTCATATACTTAGACCATTGATGATTAAAGTGATTATTGACACAATTGGACTAAATTGTGTATTTATTAATCTTCCATTTATCTTCATTCTAGGATCTTTTATTTATTTATTTTGTAGTGGTTGTCCTTTATTTACAAAATGAATCCTTGAATTTTCAAAATCTACCTTGAAATAATATTAATTTTTTTTGTATAATAGTCACCAGCCATATTAACCTCCTCAAAATTAACTCTTTTCTCCCTCGACTTACAGACTTCTGTGCTGCTTGGTATACCATGCCTGCAGAGTGGTCTAGAAAGTATCTCCAGGAAGAAAGATAGAGAGATTTTAGGGCTCACAGAATTTGTTTCCATCTTTTTCTGGGGCACATTTCTGTGCTACCTGAAAAAAGCTATTATTGAGGGTGTGTGTGTGTGTGTGTGTGTGTGTGTGTGTGTGTGTGTGTGTTTGACAGGAATGTAAGTCTGGCACCTGGTACTCCTTTGCAGTTGGAAGTAGAAGCTTTATTCAATGAATCTTCTATTTCAGATATTCATCTTTTACCTTCAGAATATCATGTCACTCTTTTCCAGAATTTCTTCATGTCTATTCAAATGACCTATTTCATCATCATTTCTATCTTATTCTTTACAATAATGATAATAACCATTTTAATCCCTGACTCATTCCAATATTTTTTTCACTGTGGCTGTAGCCCCAGTAATTTCTTTTTGTTTGTTTCTCTTTCTATGGTTAATTATTTTTTCCTGCTTTTGTGTATGTGTAATAATTTAAAAATTAATAGCAATTTGTAAAATTATACACTGGTCATTATGGAGGATACATCATAGATACTCTGAATTCTGTTTTCTTCCTCTGAGGCTCAGGCTGTTCAATTCCTTCAGATCTGCTTGTTACCTTAGAAACTTGTTTCAGGCTTTTCAGGGCAGGTCCATTTTAATTCTGCTCTTTATGTTGGAGCATAGCTGCTTTTCCTGGAGTATTGTCTTTCTGATAAGGTATGACCCTTCTGGGATTTCTCTAACTTCAGTTTTGAATTGCAATCTTTGCTTCCCAGAACTAGGAAAGCAGCTCTTTCAGCCTTCTGGCTATTAGTTTCTGCTTAGGTCCTGGGAGACTCACCTCGGCATGTGTAATTTAGGAGTCAGTCAAGGATTGGAGTGGAATTTTACGCAGGATTTGGGTCTCTGTTTTTTTCAGGATTGTCCCTGTCAATTTCCACTCAGTCTTGCATCCCCACACGGCAGTCTTTGACTCTTCAACCCACAGAAACTGCTTCTTTTTGCTTGAGCTCTGTCTCCTGTGTATGCAGCCAACTGGAGAGTTCTCAGGTGAAAAACTGGTCTTACTAAGCATCCTTCTCTTCTCTCAAGGGTCGTATCCCCCCCAGTTTCTGTCTGTTTGGGTCACTCTCCAGTGCCTTTTAAAGTTGCTCTGTATGTCCTGTCAGAGTTTATATTTGCAATAAGCAGGAGGATTAGAGTTCAGTAGAGCGTACTCCACTCTAACTGGAAGTAACACGTACAGCTTCTTCATATTATTTACCCTTTTCCTCAATCACACAAGAAACTGAATATGTTACTAAATCTCTCCCTGACTCCATTGCCAGGTTAGCATATTAGGAAGTATCAGTTTCTGGTTCTTATAAATATGCTTTTATTTTTTTATTACTTATTTAAACAAAAATACATGTTACTAAATTCTTTACATAACCAAATTATTTGCCATATCTGTTTCTTCCCTGACTACATTTTCTAAGAGTTCTTTTAGAAGATCTTCCATGACTGGAGATATCTTTACTTTATCATCAAAATTAAATAATATTTTAAATAAATATAAACTTTCAGGATAAAGGTTATTGTCCTCTTATTGTTTTGAATGTATTATTACTCCACTATATTCGTAAATCCAATATAGTGGTTAAAAATTCTGATAATAATCTGATTATTGTTTCTTGGTGGGTAATCAGTCTCTTCTCTCTTTGACTTTAATGACTGAAAATTTCAAGATAATATTTTTCCTATTGGCAATATTTTTCAATCCAAGTCTTATATTTAATTTCTATAAAACTCAGTCATTATATCTTCCAATATTTCTTATCTCACTCCCCTGCTCTTTTGTTCTCTTTCTTTCATACATAGTCACTTATCTACTTATCTTTTTATTTATTTATTTATTTATATAATTATTCTATCTTCTTTTGTAGAAAACTTCCTTAACCCAGTCCTCTATATTCCTTCTTTAGCAATAACCTTCCCGATGTTTCACCATCTATTGAGTCTTTTATTTAAATAACCATATATTTAGTCTGATATCTCTAATTTTTTCATAGCACATTGTTCTTGCTTTTTGTTTCTAATATGTTGTTTATATTTCAAGAGATGTTTATATCCATATTTTAAAGCCTTGCCCTGATCACTACTAATTATGCTTCTTTCTGCTGGTACAGATGGTTGTGTTTGCTGGTTTTCATTTATAAGGCTGCTGGTTGTCAGCTGTCTGAAGATTTTTCTCTTCAAATTCATTGTTTGCTTGCTTGGGTCCATTGTCCATCCTGTCTATTAATTATTTATTGGGGAAAGAAGTAATAGCCTAGAATCTAGACTATGATATTTCAGCTATGTTTGGATTAGGGGTGAAAAAACAGGTTGGAGGGTCTCTAGATATTTAATCTGCTCTTTTATCAACCACCAACCTCCCCGACTTCAGCTCATAGCCTGCACCCAGGCATTTAAATATTGACTAAAAACATTTTTATATAATTGAACTGACTTCTCTTTTTCAAGTAATAGCCTAGAATCTAGACTATGATATTTCAGCTATGTTTGGATTAGGGGTGAAAAAAACAGGTTGGAGGGTCTCTAGATATTTAATCTGCTCTTTTATCAACCACCAACCTCCCCGACTTCAGCTCATAGCCTGCACCCAAGCATTTAAATATTGACTAAAAACATTTTTATATAATTGAACTGACTTCTCTTTTTCCATGGTAGTTAATCTTTGTCTGTTTAAATTGTTTCTTTTTATATTATGTCTTGAGGATGTCAAAAGTTTTCAAGAAATATGAAAAAAATAGAAAAATTTAAATCAGCATAATATTTGATATTATGTAAGCCAAATGTTCCTGTGATCTACTAATTTCCTTCTTAATTTCCTAAATTACTTTCAAACATCTCAGAAGTCTCTCAGGTTCTAGAGACTAAGACATCCTACTTGGTGGGACAACACTCACCAAATATGACTTGTGTTAAGGAGAGATATACTCATTCTGTTACCTTAATATTGAATGAATAAAAATAAATGTAACTTATTGGGAATGTATAGCAATAGTTTAATCTGGGCAGTATGTGCTTGAGAAAATTTTTTTCGTGCTTTAATTTGGAAAATGAAAGCCCTTCAACTGCATAGAATTGTTTATGTTTTTAACCACATGCAAAAGGTTTATAACATCTAATAATTATGTTTAAAATCTAAGCAATAAAATACTATATTTGGAAAATGAAAGCCCTTCAACTGCATAGAATTGTTTATGTTTTTAACCACATGCAAAAAGTTTATAACATCTAATAATTATGTTTAAAATCTAAGCAATAAAATACTATAAAAAAACTATAGACCTAAGTAATGCTATTGTACATGATTGCAGTGTTTAAAAACCCAGTCTGTAGTCAGACTATCTATGTCTGAATACTTCATCTATTTCTAACTTTGCAATTGTGGGTATATGCTTAAGCTCAATTTCTTTGTGAATTTAGGATCAGAACACCTATTAAAGGATTATTAGAAGAAATAAATGAATTAAAATTTGTACTTGACTGACATATAGTAAAAGCTTTTTACGAGTATGTGTTATGTACTTCTATGACTATCACTACCACCTCCTCCTCCTCCTCCTCCTACCGCTACTACTACTACCACTACCACCATTGCTAGTATTATCACTGTTAAAGACATCCCACCAGGTTGGAAAATTCATATTTTGTTAAAGAGATATTATAAAGGCTTTTATGTTAATTATTATAAGTTAATTAATATTCTGTTTAAAATTTAATAATAATATTTGAAGCAACGATGAAAGAACACTTTAGTGGTAATTTTGGACACCAGAAATGATTTGTTTTGGAAACATGTATTCATAAAGATGAAATTATTTCTATAATTTTTTCCAACTGTGATTGAAGAGGAATTCCTGTAATTTATCAATTAGCAAGTAGCTCTGAAAAAAAAATTGGATTCATTAAGATTATAGACTGATATTAGAAATGTACAATTTGTAAAATGTAAGTTACTCGGGCTTCACGGAACATAATAAATGACAGTTTGTGTTATCTATAAACAGAGAGAATCTTATTTTGTAGCCTACCTAAAAAGGCTAATAATTATGCATCGCAAACTACTAATATGAGGAACTAACACAAATTGTGTGCTATGGAGAGTATAGCAGATACTTTTCATCCTGACACATTTACAGAGTTGCATTTGAATAGTGCTTTTCAAATGTTTACTTAATTGATTGTAAATGACTGCATTTTAAGGTTGTCACTATCTAAATCTATATTTGCTCTTATGATATGTTTGAGCCTTTTTATCTTGGAGTCTAATAATAATCATTTTCCTAAACCAATACTGCTCTATATCTATGTACTTACAACAGGCAACAATGCTCTAGGCATGCAGACACTTTTCCATAATCTTGGACCAATCTGAGAATTCTTGTTCTTAGGCATCATCTACAGGATTTCTGCTGAGTAGATACACAACTAAGTCTAAATGTCTAAAAGTGGATCAATAGTATAGCAGCTGGAAATCACTATTCCTTAGCCATAAAATTTTAAAGATGAATATTGTAACCACAAATAAATGCTAAATGTTTAGGTGATAGAAATGCTAACTATTCTGATTAGATCATTATACAATATATGTATGTATTGAAAAAAAACAAACTATACACCGTAAGCATGTACAGTGAAAAATATATAAATTAAAATTTTTTAAAAAATAAAAAAAA